>NW_016816690.1:1899482-1934891 GCF_001698545.2 Rhinopithecus bieti
AAAAAAAAAAAAAAAAATCTCGTGAAGGTAGGGTACATTTTATAAATGGTGGTAAACTACGTTCCCAAGGTCACACAGCTGGTAAATACAAAGAGCTGGGATTCAAATTTAGGCAGTGTGCTTCCAGTTTTCTCTTACCCACTTCAATATAGTGCCTTTTTGTTAATCCCAAGTTTCTTTTTTTTTTTTTTTTTTAGAAGGGGTCTCACTCTGTCACCCAGGCTGGAGGGCAGGGGCCAAATCTCAGCTCACTGCAAACTCCGCCTCCCGGGTTTACGCCATTCTCCTGCCTCAGCCTCCCGAGTAGCTGGGACTATAGGCGCCCGCCACCTCGCCCGGCTAGTTTTTTTTTGTATTTTTTTAGTAGAGACAGGGTTTCACCGTGTTAGCCAGGATGGTCTCGATCTCCTGACCTCGTGATCCGCCCGCCTCGGCCTCCCAAAGTGCTGGGATTACAGGCTTGAGCCACCGCGCCCGGCCAATCCCAAGTTTCTTGAGGTGATCTGAGCTTCAGTTGACATCTACCTGTGGATATTCCCCCCCACTTTTTTTTTTTTTGTTGAGACAGAGTCTCGCTCTGTCGCCCAGGCTGGAGTGCAGTGGCCAGATCTCAGCTCACTGCAAGCTCCGCCTCCCGGGTTTACGCCATTCTCCTGCCTCAGCCTCCCGAGTAGCTGGGACTACAGGCCCCGCCACCTCGCCCAGCTAGTTTTTTGTATTTTGTAGTAGAGACGGGGTTTCACCATGTTAGCCAGGATGGTCTTGATCTCCTGACCTCGTGATCCGCCCGTCTCGGCCTCCCAAAGTGCTGGGATTACAGGCTTGAGCCACCGCGCCCGGCCGATATTCCCCTTTTGAAGACTTTTCCAAGAATGACTTGTCCTTGCCACCGCATCTTTTTCCTGGGTTACTTCCTGGCTCTGTCAGTTTTATGTTTCTGTAATCCAAATTAGGAGTAGCTAATTTGTATGCTATGCTAAACTAGACAGTCTAGGAATGAGTTTGTTTTTTAAAGTGACAGGGTTTTGTTAGTTGCACAGGGTAGACACAAACTCCTGGGCTCAAGTGATCTTCCCACTGCAGCTTCCCAAGTAGCTGGGATTACAGATGTATGTCAGTGTGCCCAGCAAGAATGAGAATTTATCCCCACAAAATGCTGTAATGCATTTGATGATCAAATACAAGTGACTTCACAAAAGTGTGCATATAATTTTAAGAAATTCTTGTTATACCATATTTACATATTATATATACTTCATACCCAGCATTTATATTATAAGCATTTTTTGTTTATCTTTAGATATTCTTTAAGAATATTAACATATTAGGAGACTCATGCTAATGTTATTAGATGAATACCTCATAATTTATGTAACCATTTTCCTGCTTTTGGAATTATTTAGATTAGATTTAAAGAGACAGGGTTTTGTTAGTTGCACAGGGTGGACACAAACTCCTGGGCTCAAGTGATCTTCCCACTGCAGCCATAATCCATTTAGATTATTCCCAGCTTTTAAATCATTATGAACAGCACTGAAGTGAAGAGAATTTCCTGTAAATCATTTTTCACATCTTTGATTATTTCCCTAAATTAAGATTTTATTTTATTTATTTTTTTTGAGAGGGTCTCCCTCTGTCACCCAGACCAGAGTGCAGTGGTGCATTCATAACTCACTGCAACCTCGAGCTTCTGAGCCTAAGTGATCCTCCTGCCTTAGCTGCCCAAGCAGCTGGCTTCACAGGCATGTGCCAACACACCCAGCTAATTTTTTATTTTTTGTAGAGATGGGGTCTCGGTGTTGTCCCGGCTGGTCTCAAATTGCTGGTCTCAAGTGATCTTCCCATCTCAGGCTCCCAAGTACTGAAATTACAAGTGTGAGCCAGCATGCCTGACCCCTCGATACTTTGATCTTATGGGACCGCCATTGTATGTGCAGTCTAGTGTTGACTGAAATGGGGCATGCCTGTATACAAAACATTGTTATTAACTATAGTCACCATGTTGTACAATAGATCTCTTGAACTTGTTTCTCTTGCTTAGCTAAAATTTTGTTTCCTTCTTCCCAGTCACCCCTCTCCGGTCCATTATCTCTCTGATTCTGAGTTTGACTTTTTTAGATTCCACATATTAGTGAAATTATGCAGTATTTGTCTTTCTGTGTCAGACTTATTTCACTTAACATAATGTCCTCCATGTTCATTCATGTTACTTAAAATGGCAGGATTTCTTTCTAAGGCTGAATAGTCTTTCATTGTGTTTATATACATTTTCTTTCATCTGTTCATCCATTGATAGACACTTAGGTTGATTCCATATCTTGGCTGTTGTGAATAGTGCTGCAGTGAATGTGGGAGTGCAGGTATCTTTTGAACATGCTGATTTCATTTCCTTGTATATATGCCCAGTAGTGGGATTGCTGGATCATATGGTAGTTCTGTTTCCAGTTTTGTAAGAAACCTCCATACTGTTTTCCCTAATAGCTGTGCTAATTTACATTCTCACCAACAGTGTACCAAGGTTCCTTTTTTCCACATCCTCTCCAACAGTTTTTTTAATACATCTTTTTTTTTTTTTTTTTTTTTTGAGACGGAGTCTCGCTCTGTCGCCCGGGCTGGAGTGCAGTGGCCGGATCTCAGCTCACTGCAAGCTCCGCCTCCCGGGTTTACGCCATTCTCCTGCCTCAGCCTCCCGAGTAGCTGGGACTACAGGCGCCCGCCACCTCGCCCGGCTAGTTTTTTGTATTTTAGTAGAGACGGGGTTTCACCGTGTTAGCCAGGATGGTCTCGATCTCCTGACCTCGTGATCCGCCTGCCTCGGCCTCCCAAAGTGCTGGGATTACAGGCTTGAGCCACCGCGCCCGGCCAATACATCTTTTTAATAGCCATTCTGACAGGTGTGAGTTGATATGGGGTATTTTTGCTTGTTTTGGTTTTTTGTTTTTTGAGACAAGGTCTCACTCCCATCACCCAGGCTGGAGTACAGTGGCACGATCATGGCTCACTGCAGCGTCGACTTCCTGGACTCAGGTGATGCTCCCACCTCAGTTACCCGAGTAGCTGGGAGTACAGGTACAAGCCACCATGCCCAGCTAATTTCATTGTGGTTTTAACTTGCATTTCTCTGACAGTTACCAGTGTTGAGCATTTTTTCATGTACCTATTGGCCATTTGTATGTCTTTGGAGCAATGTCTTTTGAGTTCTATTCCCATTTCTTAATTGGGTTATTTTGTTTCTGTTGAGTCATTTGAGTTCTTTATGTATTTTGGATATTAACCCCTTATTGGATATATGGTTTGCAAATATTTTCTCTCTCCCTGTAGATTGTCTCCTAACTCTGTTTTTGTTTCCGTGGGTTTTTTTGAGACAGAGTTTCACTCGTCATCCAGGTTGGAGTCCAATGGTGCGATCTCGGCTCACTGCAACCTCCACCTCCCATGTTCAAGTGATTCTCCTGCCGCAGCCTCCTGAGTAGTTGGTATTACAGGCACCTGCCACCATGACCACCTAATTTGTGTATTTTTAGTAGAGATGGGGTTTCTCTATGTTAGCCACGCTGGTCTTGAACTACTGACCTCAGGTGATCCGCCCACATCAGTCTCCCAAAGTGCTAGGATTACTGTCATGAGCCACCGCACCCATCCTCTTCAATATTTTATACTTATTAGTGTATGGGTCTTTCACCTCTTTAAATAAATTTGTTCCCAAGCCTTTATTTTTTTTGGTAGCTATTGTAAATGAGATTGTTTTCTTTATTTCTTTTTTGGATAGTTTGTTCTTAGTATATAGAAACACTGCTGATTTTTATACATTGATTTCCTATGCTACTACTTAACTGAATTTGTTCATTAGTTCTAATAGTTTTTTGGAGTCTTTAGGGTTTTCTGTATGTAAGATCATGTCATCTGCAGACAGATAAAATTTTACTTCCTTTCTGATTTGGATGTCTTTTTATTTATTTTTCTTGCCTAATTGCTCTTTCTGGGACTTATAGTACTATGTTGAATAAAAGTGGCTGGACTGGGCCGAGGCGGGTAGATCATGAGGTCAGGAGATGGAGACCTTCCTGGCCAGCATGGTGAAACCCTGTCTCTACTAAAAATACAAAAATTAGCTGGGCATGGTGGCGTGCACCTGTAGTCCCAGCTACTCAGGAGGCTGACGAAGGAGAATCGCTTGAACCCCGGGAGGCAGAGGTTGCAGTGAGCCGAGACTGCATCACTGCACTCCAGCCTGGGCGACAGAGCGAGACTTTAAAAAAAAAGTGGCTAGAGTGGTCCTTGTCTTTTTCCTGATCTTAGAGGAAAAGCATTCAACTGTCCACCATTGAGTATGATGTTAGCTGAAGACTTGTTGTATATGGCCTTTATGTATTGAGGTACATTCCTTTTATACCTAATTTGTTGAGTTTTTCTCATGAAAGTAGGTTGAATTTTGTCAGATGCTTTTTTTGCATCTATGGCGATGATCGTATGGTTTTTGTCCTTCACTCTGCTTGTGTGGTTTATCACATTTACAGATTTGTGTATGTTGAACCACCCTTGTAGTCCTGGCATAAATCTCACTTGATCATGGTGAATGATCCTTTTAATGGGCTGTTGAATTTGGTTTGTTAGTATTTTGTTGAGGATTTTTGCGTTATTTGTTCATCAGGGATATTGACCTGTAATTTTCTTGTAGTGTCCTTGTCTCGCTTTGGTATCAGGGTAATGCTGACATCATAAAATCAGTTTGGAAATGTGTCTGGAAGTATTTCATCCTCTCTGATTTTTGGGAAGAGTTTGAGAAGGATTGGTACTGGTTTGACCTTAAGTGTTTAGCAGAATTCTTCTGGTCTCTTGATGTTTTCATTGCCTTGCTGAGCATAGACCCAGGTACTTATGAGCAAAATTCTACTCAGTCTGACAACTCTGCTTACAATTATGGATGTGACTAATGCAGTGGTCACTCTACCTTTCTAAGGTAGTTCAGCTCAAGTTACAGTGATCCAGTCCCGATAGAGCTTTGAAACCTCAAGTCTATTACATAACGTAGTGAAGAATCGGCTTGGTGAGGTGGTTCACAGTACTTTGGGAGGCTGAGGCAGGTGGGTCACTTGAGTTTGGTGTTCAAGATCAGGCTGGGCAACATGGCAAAACCCCACTTCTACCAAAAAGAAAAAAAATTAGTTAGGCATGATGGCATGCGCCTGTAGTCCCAGCTACTCAGGAGGCTGAGGTGCAAGGATTGCCTGAGCCCAGGAGGTGGAGGTTGCAGTGAACCAAGATCACACCACCCTATTCCAGTCTGGGTGACAGAAGGAGGCCCTGTCTCAAAAAAAAAAAAAGCAGGGGTTGGGGAACACTCATTTTACTTGATAGGAATTAAAACATTAAAACACAGAAGCCTGCAGCCATAAAAAGGAATGAATTCATGTCCTTTGCAGGGATATGAACGAAGCTGGAAACCATCATTCTCAGCAAACTAACACAGGAACAGAAAACCAAACACCACATGTTCTCACTCATAAGTGGGAGTTGAACAATGAGAACACATGAACATAGGGGAACATCGTATACCGGGGCCCTGTCGGGGGTAAGGGGTAAGGGAAGGGAGCGCATTAGGACAAATACCTAATACATTTGGGGCTTAAAACCTAGATGACAGGTTGATAGGTGCAGCAAACCACCATGGCACAGGTATACCTATGTTAACAGACCTGCACGTTCTGGCACATGTATCCCAGAACTTAAATTTTTTTTTTTTTTTTTTTTTTTTTTTTTTTTTGAGACGGAGTCTCGCCGCTGATCAGCCCAGGCTGGAGTGCAGTGGCCGGATCTCCAGTCTCACTGCAAGCTCCGCCTCCCGGGTTTAACGCCATTCTCCTGCCTCAGCCCTCCAAGTAGCTGGGACTACAGGCGCCCGCCAACTCGCCCTGCTAGTTTTTTGTATTTTTTAGTAGAGACGGGTTTCAGCCGTGTTAGCTTAGGTTGGTCTCTGATCTCCTGACTTCGCGATCCCACCCGTCTTGGCCTCCCAAAGTGCTGGATTACAGGCTTGAGCCACCGCGCCCGCCCAGAACTTAAAATTTTTAACAAAATCACAGAGGCCAAATAATACTTTTCAATACGGTGCAGAAAGTAAGTGCCCAGGTTTAAAAAAAAAGAAAAATCCAGGCCGGCGCGGTGGCTTCAAGCCTGTAATCCCCCAGCACTTTTGGGAGGCCACGATCGGGTGAATCACGAGGTCAGGAGATCCAGACCATCTTGGCGTAACCCGGTGAAACCCCGTCTCTACTAAAAATACGAAAACTAGCCGAGGGCCGACGTGGAAGGCGCCCTGTAGTCCCAGCTACTCCCGGAGGCCGAGACAGGGAAGCGTAAACCCGGCAGTGCGGTCAGCTTGAGTGAGCTGAGATCAAAGCCCGCTGCACTCCAGCCCGGCGAGAGAGAACCGAAACTCCGTCTCAAAAAAAAAAAAAAAAAAGTCCAAAAAAAAGTCCAGCCTGGGCAACATGAGGAAACCCTGTTAACTCAACTAAAAATAACAAAAAAATAGCCAGGCATGGTAGCCATGCCTGCAGTCCCAGCTACTCCGGAGGCTGAAGTCGGAGGTCACCTGTAACCCGGAAGTCAAGGCTACAGTGAGCCCAAGATTGCGGCCACCACACTCCACCTGGGCACCTAAGTGAGACCCTGTCTCAAAAACTAAAAAAAAAAAAAAAAAAAAAAAAGTGGGGTAGGAGATTAGGAGATTAACAACAGAAAAAAAAAAAGCCACCAGGCATTTTTTTTTTTTTTTTTTGAGGAAGGAGTCTCGCTCTGTCGCCCGGACTGGAGTTGCAATGGCCAGATCTCAGCTCACTGCAAGCTCCGCCTCGCGGGTTACGCCATTCTCCTGCCTCAGCCTCCCGAGTAAGCTGGGACTACAGGCGCCCGCCACCTTCGCCCGGCTAGGTTTTTGTATTTTTAGTAGAGACGGGTTTCAGCCGTGTTAGCCAGAGATGGTCTCGATCCTCCCTGACCTCGTGATTCCGCCGTCTCGGCCTCCCAAAGTGCTGGGATTACAGGCTTGAGCCACCGCGCCCGGCCAGCACCAGGCATTTTTATCTCCTCTTTCTTCTCACTCCCCTAGTAACGTTACCTATACACATACACATATACACACAGTTGTTAACACTTGTATTATGCATGTACCACAAATTTCCAGAGCCTGAAATTAAAGTATGTGCTATCCTTCAGGAATGTGAGCCAGTAAAAGTTATTGAACATTTATTGTATGAATAATCTTGCCCCTGACTCTGTAACGTGGAAGGATGATTAGGAGACAGGCTGTGGTCTTAGGAAGGTCACACTCAAATTGAAAAGTTAGAATATCCAGGGATAATACTTCCCTGGTACCTGAATTCAAGAGAAAACTCTGGATCGGAGATGAGTTAAGTAATAATAAGTAGATCCTGGAAGAGCATCCTTGCCAAAGAGATCAGTGGTATAGATAGTAACTTTGGGGGAATCAGGGTGTGGACAGGAAACAGGATAGGAAAAGGACCTGTTGTGACAGGTTCTAAGAGTGTAGTTTAGAAGTAGGTTTCCAAATGCCTTGAGCCACATGTGTTCAGCAGCATGAAGATGGTTTGTAGCAGATACATTTCTAGATTTTCAACAGAGTGAGTCCTAGAGTAAATAGCCATCTGTCTTCCTTGCTCTTTCCTCTAGCCTAGAGTTGTGGGATCACAATTGCAAGTGACTTTACCGTCCCCTATTGAGTTAACGATAGAGAAGAAAAAGGCTTTTGAGCAATGGCTAAACATTATTCAGGTTAGGCAGATAGCAAAATGTACTAGTTGGGGGATTCTTAGTTATTTGGGCTAACAAAACCTGTTGCATGGATTGTTTCATTGTAACAGACCATAAAAATGACTGATTTTGCAGAGTCTAATTTGATAAACTTGTAATTTTTGAAGTCTTTGGTGCCACTTATTTTCCCAGAGCAGCATTTTGGTGTCTCCCTTAGGTTTAAACTACATTTCTTGGAACCCAGGAGTAATGGAATAAGGAGCAGTATAGGATAAAACTTTCCCCTTGATTATCAAAGAGTCTTTTGGCTGGCACGGTGGCTCATACCTGTAATCTCAGCACTTTGGGAGGCCACTTGAGGCTGGAAAATTGCTTCAGCAGGAGTTCAACAGCAGCCTGGGCAACAAAGTGAGACCCCATCTCTACAAAAATTTTTTAAAAATTAACAAGGTGGGCTGGGTGTGGTGGCTTATGCCTGTAATCCCAGCACTTTGGGAGGCTGAGGCGGGTGGATCACGAGGCCAGGAGATCGAGACCATCCTGACTAACATGGTGAAACCCCGTCTCTACTAAAAAATACAAAAAACTAGCCGGGCGAGGTGGCAGGCGCCTGTAGTCCCAGCTACTCAGGAGGCTGAGGCAGGAGAATGGTGTGAACCCGGGAATGGAGCTTGCAGTGAGCTGAGATGGTGCCACTGCACTCCAGCCTGGGCGACAGAACAAGACTCCGTCTCAAAAAAAAAAAAATTAACAAGATGTTGGCACACCCCTGGTCCCAGCTACACAGGAGGCTGAAGCAGGAGGATTGCTTGAGCCCGGGAGGTTGAGGCTACAGTGAGCTGTGCTTGTGCCACTGCACTCCAGCCTGAGTGACAGAGTGAGGCCCTGTGTCAAAAAAACAAAAAGGAGGCCGGGCGCGGTGGCTCACGCCTGTAATTCCAGCACTTTGGGAGGCCGAGGCGGGCGGATCACAAGGTCAGGAGATGGAGACCACGGTGAAACCCCGTCTCTACCAAAATACAAAAAATTAGCCGGGCGCGGTGGCGGGCGCCTGTAGTCCCAGCTACTCAGGAGGCTGAGGCAGCAGAATGGCGTGAACCCGGGAGGCGGAGCTTGCAGTGAGCCGAGATCCCACCACTGCACCCCAGCCTGGGTCACAGAGCGAGACTCCGTCTCAAAAAAAAAAAAAAAAAAAAAATCAAAAAGCATGGAGTTCCACTTTTGGCCAAGATCGATAAACAGGGACCAGATTGACCCTCCTTCCTAAAACAGCAGCAACAAATAAACAAAACCAGGAAAATTTTGTAAAACAATGGTTTTCAAGACGCAGGACAATGGAGGACAGTAATCCCTGACAGAGGAAAAGCAAACAAGATGCTCCCTACAATCATCCCAGTTTGCCTTGAGAAGGTTTCCAGGCCGTGGAGCACAAGAGGATACCGAGGCAGATTCAGCAGCCTCCCTGAGTTGAGGAGATGTGGTTGAGGGTGACAGAACAAGGCCACTAAAGGTCACAGGACAGAATTCCAGGGAGGAGAGAGCTGTGCAGAGAGAGAACTGGGGAGATTTGTACAGGGCCCTCCTGAGTAGTCACCAGAGCACAAGAGCACATGGTATGTGGAAACTACCCACGGCCAGGGCAAGAACCTCATGGAAGCATTACAGGGAGCACAGCCTGGACACAGCCTGAAACTCAAACAGGGCTGGGAACACCGTTCTCACCGGCTTCCAGGAAAAACTCATCACTCACGGGTTATTGGGTACAGTGTTCAGGGAGGTCTTGCCTTAATAATAGGGAATAATCACCCCTAGACAGCACTGCTTTGGACCTGCATAACAAGGAGTGAAAGCAAGATCTGAAAGGATCAAGTAGTTTCCAAGTAACTTAACTGCATCTTAGAACAAAGTTCAAGAACTCCTATAGAATACAAAAATATTCCGCACCCAACAAGATAAAATTCACAGGATCTAGCATCCAGTCAGAGATCACCTGGCATACAAAGAAGCCAGAGAGCATGACTCATAATGGGAAGAATCATCAAATCAAGACTTCCCAGAACTGATTTATGTGTTAGAATTAGCAGATAAGAACATTAAGACAGTTACTGTGCCCAGATTACAACACTCAGTACGTTAATTATGAACACAGAACTTCCAGAGATGAAAATTACGATGCCTAATATGAAAAATACACTGAGTGGGGTTAAGGGCAGATCAAACATTTTAGGGGGAAAAGGGTAGCGAATTTGAAAGACAAGGAGAAAAAAAGTAAATTTAAAAATGAAAAGAGCATGAATGATTTGTAGGAAGGCTTCAAACAATGTAATACATGTGTAATTTGGAATCACCAAAGGAGAGGAGAGAGAAGAAAAGGAACAGAAAAAATACTTGAAGAAATAATGGAATAATGGTCCCAAGTTTCCCAAAGTTAATTAAAAATAAATTCACAAATGCAGGAAGCTCAACAAAGCCCAAGCAAAAGAAATCAGAAGAAAATCACATCATAATCACAATGCTTAACACCAGTAATAGGCCAGGCCAGGCGCGGTGGCTCACGCCTCTAATCCCAGCACTTTGGGACATTGAGGTGGGTAGATCACAAGGTCGGGAGATCGAGACCATCCTGGCTAACACAGTGAAATCCCATCTCTACTGAAAATACAAAAAATTAGCTGGGCGTGGTGGCGAGTGCCTGTAGTCCCAGCTACTCAGGAGGCTGAGGTGGAGAATGGCATGAACCCGGGAGGTGGAGCTTGCAGTGAGCAGAGATCGCACCACTGCACTCCAGCCTGGGCGACAGAGCGAGACTTCATCTCAAAACAAAACAAAACAAACAAACAAACAAAATAAAAACAGTAATGAAGAGAAAAACTTGAAAGCAGCCAGCAAAAAAAACTTATATACAGAGGAACAAAGATGAGGATGAGGATGACACTAGATTTCTTGTCTGGAGAAGACAGTGGAATAGTGAAAATATTTTTCAAAAATAAAAGTGATGGGCAGGCATGGTGGCTCATGCCTGTAAACCCAACACTTTGGAGGTGAAGGTGGGAGGATCTTTTGAGGCCAGGGGTTCAAGACCAGCCTGGGCAACATAGCAAGATCTTATCTCTACAAAGAAGATTTTAAAAATTAGCCAAGCATGCTGGTGCACACCTATAGTCCTAGCTACTCAGGAGGCTGAAGCAGGAGGATCCCTTGAGCCCAGGAGTTCGAGGCTGCAGCGAGCTATGATTGCACCACTGCACTCCAGCCTGGGTGACATTGAACAACAGAGGCCAGATGCAGTGGCTCACACCTGTAATCCTAGCACTTTGGAAGGTCAAAGTGGGTGGATTGCCTGAGCCCAGGAGTTTAAGACCAGCCTGGGCAACATGGCAAAACCCCGTCTCTACCAAAAATAAAAAAATTATCCAGGCATGGTGGTGTGTGCCTATAATCCCAGCTACTTGGGAGGCTGAGACAGGAGAATTGCTTGAACCTGGGCAGGGGAGGTTGCAGTGAGCCGAGATAGCAGCATTACACTCTAGCCTGGGCAACAGAGCGAGACTTCATCAAGAAAAAGAAAAGAAAAGAAAAAGAAAGGAAAGGAAAGGAAGAAGGAAGGAAAGAAGGAGAAGAAAGAGAAAGAAAGAAAGAAAAAGAAAAAAAGAAAGAAAGAAAGAAAGAAAGACATTTTCTATAAATTTGAAAGCATAGATGAAATTTGTAAATTCCTTGGAAGCCACAAACATTAAAAATGACTCAAGAAGAAACAGATTACTTATATAGCACTTTGTTTATTAAATAAATTAAATTCATAGTTACAAACTCACCCACAAAGAAAACTCCAGACCCTGGTGCTTTCACTGGAGAATTCTACCAAACATTTAAAGAAGAAACAGTAACAATTTTACTCATACAAATCCATAAAATTGAAGTGAAGAGAATATTTCCCAACTGTTTCTATGAGGCTGCTATTATGCTAATATCAAAACCAAAGACAAGGCCGGATGTGGTGGCGGGCACCTGTAATCCCAGCTACTTGGGAGGCTGAGACAGGAGAATCACTTGACCCCAGGAGGCAGAGCTTGCAGTGAGCCAAGATTCTGCGACTGCACTCCAGCCTGGGTGATGGAGTGAGAATCCATCTCAAAATAATAATAATAATAATACAAAGACATTACAAGAAAAGAAAATTACAGACTAAAATCTCTAATGAATATAGATGAATTTTTTAAAGAAAAGTTTAGCAAATCACATTCTTCAATATGTATAAGGATTAATACATTATGACTGATAGGAGTTTATCTCAAGAAGACAAGTTTGGCTTAGCATTCAAAAATCAAACAATACAATATGTCATGTTTAGTGGGTTGAATAATGTCCCTCAAAAATGTATGTTGGCTGGGCGCAGTGGCTCATGCCTGTAATCCCAGCACTTTGGGAGATGAGGCAGGCAGATCACCCGAGGTCGGGAGTTCGAGACCAGCCTGACCAACACGGAGAAACCCCATCTCTACTAAAAATACAAAATTAGCTGGGTATGGGAGTGCATGCCTGTAATCCCAGCTACTCGGGAGGCTGAGGCAGGAGAAATGCTTGAACCCTGGAGGTGCAGGTTGCAGTGGGCAGAGATTGTGCCATTGCACTCTAGCCTGGGCAATAAGAACGAGACTCCGTCTCAAAAAAAAAAAAATTGTATGTCGGCCGGGCACAGTGGCTCATGTCTGTAATTCCAGCACTTTGGGAGGCTGAGGTGGGAGGTTTGCTTAAGCCCAGGAGTTTGAGATAAGCCTGGGTAACATAGTAAGACACTGTCTCTACAAAAAATTAAAAAATTAGCTGTGTGTAGTGGCATGCACCTGTGTTCTTGGCTACCTGGGAGGCTGAGGCAGGTGGATTACCTGAGTCCAGGTCTTTGAGGTTGCAGTGAGACATGATCGTGCCACTGCCCTTCAGCCTAGACAACAGAGCGAGGCCATGTCCCCCCCCCCCAAAAAAAATCATGTCCACCCAGAACCTCAGAATGTGACCTTATTTGGAAATAGTCTTTTTAGATGTAATTAATTAAAGATCTTAAATGAAACTGTCCTGAATTTAGGGTGGTCCCTGAATCCAGTGACTGGTATCCTTATAAGGACAGAAGTGGTCACAGAGACAAACGAAGGCCGTGTGAAGGTGGAGGCAGACAGAGACCAGCGTTACGTCACTGCTACCAAGGAAGGTCTGGGGCCTCCAGACGCTGGAAATGGCAGGAAGGTTCTTCCCTGGAGCTCTGAGTGAGCATGGCCCGGCTGGCACCTTGATTGCAGATTTCTAGCCTCCATAACCATGACAGAATCAATTTTTGTGTTTTAAAGAGACCAAGTTTGTGGTAATCTGTTACCACAGGAAACTAGTACACCATATTAAGACTAAAAAATAAAAATCATATAATCACCTCAATCAATAAAGAAAAAGCATTTGACAAAATCCAACATCTACTCCTGATAAAAACAACTTTCAGCAAACTAGGGAACTTCCTCAACCTGGTAAAGGGCATATGGAAAACCTCCAGCTAACATAATGTTAATACTGAAAGGTTAAATACCTTTTCCTACAACCAGGAATGTGGCAAAAACATTCGCTCTCACCACCTCCACTCAGCATTGTACTGGAGGCGCTAGCCAGTGCGGTCAGGCATAAAAAAGAAATAAAAGTCATCCAAATTGGGAAAGAAGAAAAAAAACAATGGTTTTACTCACAGATGGCATGATCCCCCTGTGGAGAAACTCTGATGAAATCTACAAAAAAAAAAAAAAAACCCTACTAGAATTCATAACTGGGTTTAGCAAGATTGCAGAGTTCAAAATAAAGATACAAAATTAATTATATTTCTATATATCAGGATTGAAAAATGAGATATTGAAGTTAAACATCATTTAAAATAGCATTAAAATATGACAAATCTTTGAAAATAGGTGAAAGGCCTGTGTATTCATACTGCAAACCATATCAGAAACATTAAAGAATATCTAAATAAATGGGGAGATATTGCTAATATGTTTGCAGTGCCAAAGTTAACCTACAGATTCAGGGCGACCTCAGTCACAATCCCAGGAAGCTGTTTTGTGAGCATTGACCAGGTGATTCTAAAATTCTGACGGAAATGCGAAGGACCGACAACAGCCAAGATAACTTTTGAGAACAATGAAGGACTGACCCCTACCAGATTTCAGGACTTTTAAAGTCACACTGATCACGACAGTGTGGTTATCAGCCTGAAGATGCCATCTTTTGAGTTATTTGAGAATTTTTTCATATTTCATTTTAATTTTTTTTTTTTTTTTTTGAGATGGAGTTTCTCTCTTGTCGCCCAGGCTGGAGTGCAGTGGTGCCATCTCGGCTCACCGCAACCTCTGCCTCCCAGGTTCAAGCAATTCTCCTGCCTCAGCCTCCCGAGTAGCTGGGATTACAGGCGTGCCCACCACGCCCAGCTGATTTTGTATTTTTAGTAGAGATGGGGTTTCTCCATGTTGGTCAGGCTGGTCTTGAACTCCCGACCTCAGGTGATCCGCCCACCTCGGCCTCCCAAAGTGCTGGGATTACAGGTGTGAGGCACTGCGCCTGGCCAGTTTTTTATTTTTAACATCAAACATGTTTTGTTTGTTTCCTTTTCTTTTTTCTTTTTTACTTTTTGTTTTGAGATGGAGTCTCGCTCTGTTACCCAGACTGGAGTGCAGTGGCGTGATCTTGGCTCACTGCAAGCTCTGCCTCCCAGGTTCACGCCATTCTCCTGCCTCAGCCTCCTCAGTAGCTGGGACTATAGCTGCCCACCACCACGCCCAGCTAATTTTGTATTTTAGTAGAGATGGGGTTTCACCATGTTAGCCAGGATGGTCTCGATCTCCTGACCTCATGATCCGCCCGTCTCAGCCTCCCAAAGTGCTGGGATTACAGCCATGAGCCACTGCGCCCAGCCTGACGTCAAACACGTTTTAAAGTATTTTAAAGAACCTAATAGAAGAACAGCCTATGTATTTACCCACCTATTTACAGTTTGGGTTCTTCTTCCTTTATTTCTGCTGTTCCAACTTTCCTTTTTATGTAATTCCCCTTCTGTCTCAAAAAAAATTCCTCTAAAATCTTTGAAAGCTAGTGTACCAGTGACAAATTATCTTAGTTTCTCTTCCTCTGAGAATGTCTTTATTTCACCTCATTCCTGGAGGATATTTTTACTAGATCTGAAATTCCATATTGAACCATTCTTTCCTTTCCACAGTTTAACAATAGTCTTCCAGTCTCTTCTGTGTGCCATGGCTTCTGATGCGAAATCCACAGTTATTTGAATGGATGTTTCCATATTCAGAGTGTGTCCTTTTTTTCTGACTACTTTAAAGATATACTTCTTTATCATTAGTTTCAGTACATGATGTGTGTGGGCATGGATTTCTTTAAGTTTATCCTGTTTGTGTTTCGCTTAGCTTCTTAAATTTGTAAGTTCCTGTGTAGTTTTTTTGTTTTTTGGGTTTTTTTTGTTTTGTTTTGTTTTGTTTTGTTTTGCCAAATTTGGGGAGTTTTCAGTCATTCTTTTTCAAAAATGTTTTCCCACTCCTTTTCACTATTTCACCTTTTCTTTTGAAATTATGATGACATGAATGTTAGGCCCTTTGATGTGTCTCACAGGCTTGAGGCTGTGTTCATTTTTTTCTACATTGTTCTTCTCTGTAGTCATCCAGTCATTGTAAGTAATTTACTTTGCTCTATCTCCAAGTTCAGTAATTTCTTCCCCAGTCTATTATTATTACTACAGACAGGTCTTCCTCTGTCACCCAGGCTGAGTACAGTGGTCAAATCATAGCTCACTGCAGCCTTGAACTCCTGGGCTGGAGTGAGCCTCCCACCTCAGCCTCCCAAGTGGCTAGGACTACAGGTGCATGCCATCACGTCAGGCTAATTTTTAAACTTTGTAGACATGAGGTCTTACTATGTTGCCCAGGCTGGTCTCAAATTCCTGGCCTTGCGAGATCCTCCCGCTTCGGTCTCCCAAAGCACTGGGATTACAAGTGTGAGCCACCACACCAGACCTGGTTATTGTTCTTTTAAGTTTTAAATTTGCCAATGGGTTCTTTTTAATATCTTCTATTTCTCTGCTAAAAATGTCTATCTTTCCACTCCTTTCAAAGAGCTATTTGCCCTGACTTCCCAGAACGTGACTGTGATCGTTGCTTTAAAATCTTCTAATAGCATCTGTGTCATATCTGGGTTGGCATCTGTTGACTGTCTTTTCCCTTGAGAGTTGTCAAGATTTCCCCAGTTCTTCATATATTGAGCACTCTTGGGTCCTGGGCATTTTGAATATCACATTATGGAACTCTAAGTCTTGTATAGCTCTAACGGAGAATGTTGAGTTTTCGTTTCCATATTTTAGCAGCCAAGTGCTTACCTGCTTTCTGAGAACTGTGATTCCAATCTCAGTTCACTTTGCAAAGCCTTCGCAGTGGTATTTATATTTGTCCTGTGTATGCGGCACCCAGTGGCTAATCTGGGACCTGAATGGGGGTCTACCCTATAGTTTAGATCTCAGAGACGTCAATTTGATGTTTAGGGTCAGACTCACGCATGCACATGGCCAGCTAAGAGGTGAGTGCAAGAGTTCAGACGAAATTATATACGTATCAGATAGACTTTTTAAAGCTTCTTCCTCTATGCAATCTCTCCAAAACTTTTTTACCTCCAGTCGCCCCACCCACCCCAAACTTCCTGAGTTTCTAACTAGAGTGCTGGGACTGTAGTTTTCCTGCTCGGTCATCTACTTCCTCCCGCTGTGTCTGCCTGTGGAGCCAGGCGGCGTGAGAACACAGAAATCAAATGCTGTGGGGGTTCCCCGATCCTCCTGGGCCCACAGTCAGGAAGGGTTTTCCTCCCTCAGAGTTTCAGGGACCTTCCAGAGCTACTGTTGCTGCAACACTGTGAGACCGCCTAGAGGGCAGGGTGAAAGAGATGGAAGCAAGCAGATTTCCCCCACTCTGTTATACCTACAGGCCTCTGTCCCCACTCTTTGCATCAAGGGCTTCTCTTAGAACTCTTTCTGTTCACACCCAGCACTTACATCTGGGTTTCAGGCAGCCTGTGGGTCTAGGCCAGGCAATACCAAAGGGAAACAAAAGGCGAGAGGGGACTCAGGCTGGCTTAGCGGTATTAGGGATCTGTTTTCTGCCCAATTCCTATGATTTTTAAAAAATAAACTTTGTTTTGTTTGAGATGGAGTCTCGCTCAGCTGCCCAGGCTGGAGTACAGTGACGCCATCTCGGCTCACTGCAACCACTGTCTCCCAGGTTCAAGTGATTCTCCCGTCTCAGACTCCCGAGTAGCTGGAATTACAGGCACCCACCATCATGCCCAGCTAATTTTTGTTATTTTGCTAGCAAAGGGGTTTCACCATGTTGGCCAGGCTAATCTTGAACTCCTTGACCTCAGGTGATCCGCCTGCCTCGGCATCCCAAAGTGCTAGGAATACAGGTGTAAGCCACGGCACCTGGCCAAAAATAGACTATTTTTAAAGAGAAGTTTTAGGTTCACAGCAAAATTGAGTGGAAAGTACAGAGAATTCCTGTATATCCCCTGCACCATTGCCACTCACCCCTCAGCACAGCGCCTCTGCTATTAACATCATTTTTTTTCTTTTCTTTTTTTTTTTTTTTGAGACAGTCTCATTCTGTCACCCAGGCTGGAGTGCAGTGGTGCGATCTTGGCTCACTGCAAGCTCCGCTTCCTGGGTTCACGCCATTCTCCTGCCTCAGGCTCCCGAGTAGCTGGGACTACAGGCGCCGCCACCACACCTGGCTAATTTTTTGTATTTTTAGTAGAGACAGGGTTTCACCGTGTTAGCCAGGATAGCCTCGATCTCCTGACCTCGTGATCCGCCGGCCTCAGCCTCCCACAGTGCTGGGATTACAGGCGTAAGCCATCGCGCCCGGTTTTGCCCATTTTTAAAATTGGGTTGTTCTTTCTCTTACAGAGTTTTTTGTTGCATTTTGGATAACAGTCCTTTATCACATATTTTTTCTTTTGCAAATGTTTTCTTCCAGTCTATAGGTTGTCTTCTCATTCTTTTGACAGCATCTATTTCAGAACACGTTTTTATTTTTAATGAAGTCCAGCTTACCGATTTTTTCCTTCACAGATCATGCCTTTTGTATTTTGCATCTAAAAAGTCATCTAGGTTTTTTCCTATGTTATCTTCTAGGAGTTTTATAGTTCTGCATTTTATTTAAGATTGTGATCTATTTTGAGTTAATTTCTGTGAAGCATGGAAGGATTGTCTCTAGATTATTTCCCCCGCCCCCAACATAGATGCTGATATGGTTTGGCTGTGTCCTCACCCAGATCTCATCTTGAATTGTAGTTCTCATAATCCCTGAGTGCTATGGGAGGGACCCAGTAGGAGGTAATTTAATCATAGGAGTGGTTATTGTCATGCTGTTCTCATGATAATGAGTGAGTTCTCACAAGATCTAATGCTTTTATAAGGAGCCTTTTCCCCTTTTGCTTGGCACTTCTTCTTGCTGCTGTCATGTTAAGAAGGAAGTGTTTGCTTCCTCTTCCACCATAATTGTAAGTTTCCTGAGGCCTCCCCAGCCATGCTGAACTGTGAATCAATTAAATCTCTTTCCTTTATAAATTACCCAGTGTCAGGTATGTCTTTATCAGCAGTGTGAGAACAAACTAATATAGATGCCCATCACCATTTGATGAAGGCTATCTTTGCTCCACAGGATTGTCTTTGCTCCTTTGTCAAATATTAGTTGACTATATTTGTGTGGGTCTATTCCTGTCTGGGCTCTCTATTCTGTTCCATCGATCTGTTTGTCTGTTCTGTCACCAACACCATACTGTCTTGATGGCTGTAGCTTTAAGTAATCGTGAAATCAGGTAGTGTCAGTCCTCCAACTTTATTCTTCTCCTTCAATATTGTATTGATGGATCTGGGTCTTCTTGCCTCTCTATGTAAACTTTAGAATAAATTCATAGGTATTCACAAAATAACTTGCTGGGAATTTCATTATGATTGCATTTAACCTACAGCTCAAGTTAAGAACTGATGTTATGGTTTAAATGTTTGTGTCCCCACAAAATTCATATATTGATACCTAATCCTCAATGCAATCATACTAAAATGTGTGAGCTTTGGACGGTGCTTAAGTTATGAGGGCTCTGCCCTTATGAATGGGATTAATATCCTTATAGAAGAGATTGTAGCTCTTTCTATAAGGCTTGTTTGCCCATTCTGCCATATGAGAGTATATGAAGAGAAGGTGCCATCTGTGAAGAACAGGCTCTCACCAAACACCAAATCTGCTGGCACCTTGATCTTGGATTTCCCAATCTCTAGAACTGTCAGCAATAAATTTTGCTATTTATAAAATACCCAGTTTAAGGTATTTTGCTATAGTAGCCTGAACAGACTAAGACAACTGACATCTGGACAATATTGAATCTTTCTATCCATGAACATGAATATCTCTCCATTTATTTAGTTCTTTTATTTCTTTCCTTAGAGATTCTCAGTTTTCCTCATATAGATCCTATACATGTTTAAGTATTACACTCTTTTGGGTGCTAATTAAAATAGTATGTTTTTCCTTTCAAATTCCACTTGTTAATTGATCATACATAAGGAAGGAAGTAACTTTTGTATATTTACCTTGTATCCTGAAGCCTTGCTCTAATCACTTATAATTTCCAGGAGGTTTTTTTGTTGCTTGTTCTTTTAGACTTTCTACATAGAAAATCATGTCATCTGTGAACAAAGATAGTTGTATCTTCCTTCCCAATCCGTATTCCTTTCGGTTCCTGTGATTGTCTTATTGCATTAACAAGAACTTCCAGTATGATATTGAAAAGAAAAGGTGAGAGGGGACATCTTTGCCTTGTTCCCAATCTTTTTCTTTTCATTTGTTTGTTTGTTTGTTTTTGAGACACAGTCTCACTTTGTTGCCCAGGCAGCAGTGCAGCGGTGTGAACTTGGCTCACTGCAGCCTCCACCTCCTGGGTTCAAGTGATCCTTGTGCCTCAGCCTCATGCCTCAGTAGCTGGGATTACAGGTGTGCACCACCTTGCCTGGCTAATTTTTGTATTTTTAGTAGAGACAGGTTTTCCTCATGTTGGCCAGGCTGGTCTCAAATTCCTGGCTTCAGGTGATCCACCCACCTTGGCTTCCCAAAGTGTTGGGGTTATAGGCATGAGCCACGTACCCAGCCCTTGTTCCTGATCTTAATGGGAAAACTTGTAGCTTCTTACCATAAGGATGATGTTAGTTGTAGGTTTTTGGTAGATATTCTTCATCAAGTTGAGGAAGATGCTTTTTATTGCAGTTACTAAGATTATCATATGATTTTTCTTCTTTTGTCTGTTGATATAATGAATTACATTACATTAATTGGTTTTTGAATATTCAATTAATCTCACATATTTGGTCAATGTGTATAAATTTTTTTATACATTGTAGGATTCTATTTGCTAGTATTTTGTTGAGGATTTTTGCGTACATGTTTATGAGAGATATTGGTCTGCCATTTTATTATCTTATAATGCCTTTGTCTGCTTTTGGGATTAGGATAACGCTGGCCTCACAGAGTGAGTTCAGAAGTATTCCCTCTGCTTCTAACTTCTGGAAGAGATTGTAGAGAACTTTAATTTCTTCTCTAAATGTTTGGTAGAATTCACCAGTGAACCCATCTAGCACAGTCCTTTTTTTTTTTTTTGAGTCGGAGTCTTGTTCTGTCACCCAAGCTGGAACACAGTGGCGCAGTCTTGGTTCACTGAAACCTCTGCCTCCCAATTTCAAGCAATGCTCTTGCCTTGGCCTCCCAAGTAGCTGGGACTACAGGCACTCGCTGCCACACCTGGCTAATTTTTGTACTTTTAGTAGAGATGGGGTTTCACCATGCTGGCCAGGCTGGTCTCGAACTCCTGACCTCAAGTGATCCACCTGCCTCGGCCTCCCAAAGTGCTGGGATTATAGGCGTGAGCCACCACATTCAGCCTCACATGGTGCTTTCTATTTTGCAAGGTTATTAATTATTGAATCAATTTCTTTCTTTCTTTTTTTGTAGAGATGGAGTCTAGCTCTGTCGCCAGGTGGAGTGCAGTGGTGCAATCTCGGCTCACTGCAGCCTCTGCCTCCTGGGTTTGAGCATGAATCAATTTATTTAACTGATATAGGACTATTCAGATAGTCTGTTTTTTCTTGTGTGAGTTTTGGCAGATTGTGTCTTTCAAGGAATTGGTCCTTGTCATCTAGGCTATTTGTGGGCATAGAATTGTTTATAGTATTCCTGTACTATCCTTTTAACGTCTATGGGGACTATGGTGATGTCCCTCTTTCATTTCTGGAGTGCAGTGGTGTGATCTTGGCTCACTGCAACTTCCGCCTCCTGGGTTCAAGCTATTCTTCTGCCTCAGTCTCCTGAGTAGCTGGGATTAACAGGCACATGCCACCACACCCAGTTAGCTTTTGTATTTTTCGTAGAGACAGAGTTTCACCATGTTGGCCAGGCTGGTCTCAAACTACTTACCTCAGGTGATCCCCCAACCTCCACCTCCCAAAGTGCAGAGTGACGGAGTCTCGCTCTGTCACCCAGGCTGGAGTGCAGTGGTGCAATCTCGGCTCACTGCAAGCTCCGCCTCCCGGGTTTACGCCGTTCTCCTGCCTCAGCCTCCCGAGTAGCTGGGACTACAGGCGCCCGCCACCACACCTGGCTAATTTTTTTGTATTTTTGGTAGAGACGGGTTTCACTGTATTGCCATGATGGTCTTGATTTCCTGACCTTGTGATCCCCCGCCTCGACCTCCCAAAGTGCTGGGATTACAGGCGTGAGCCACCGTGCCCAGCCTCATTTCTAATATTAGTAATTTGTTTCTTCTTTCTTCTTTCCTTAATGGTAAGATCTGTATAAATTTTACTGATCTCCTCAAAGAGCAAGTTCATTTTCTCTATTGATTTTGTTTTCTTTTTTCTTGTTGTTTTTTCTCTCTCTCTCTATCCTTTTGGAGACAAGGTCTGGCTCTATCACGCAGGCTGGAGTGCAGTGGTGTGATCTTGGTTCATTGCAACCTCCGCTTCCCAGGTGCAAAGTGTCTTCCCACCTCGGCTTCCTGAGTAGCTGGGACTACAGGCTAATTTTTTGTATTTTTAGTAGAGACGGGGTTTCACAGTGTTAGCCAGGATGGTCTTGATTTCCTGACCTCAAGATCCGCCTGCCTCGGCCTCCCAAAGTGCTGGGATTACAGGCGTGAGCCACTCCGCCCGGCCACAATACAGTATTATTAACTATAGCTATTATGTTGTACCTTAGAATCTCAGAACTTACTCATCTTATGACTGAAAGTTTATGCCCTTGATATTTTCCCCACTTACCCCACTCCCAGCCCCTGGTAACCACTGTTCTACTCTCTGCTTCTCTGAGTTTGACTTTTTAAGATTCCACATATGGGTGAATCATGCAATATTTGGCAATACTTGTCTTTTTTTTTTTTTTTTTTTTTTGAGACAGAGTCTTGCTCTGTTGCCAGGCTGGAGTGCAGTGGAGCGATCTCAGCTCACTGCAACCTCCGCCTCCTGGGTTCAAGCGATTCTCCTGCCTCAGCCTCCCAAGTAGCTGAGACTACAGGCACACGCCACCGCACCCAGCTAATTTTTGTATTTTTAGTAGAGACAGGGTTTCACCATGTTGGCCAGGATGGTCTCCATCTCTTGACCTCGTGATCCGCCTGCCTCCAGCTCCCAAAGTGCTGGGATTACAGGCGTGAGTCACTGTGCCCAGCCGCAATATTTGTCTTTCTGTACCTGGCTTATTTCACTTAGCACAATGTCCTCCAGGTTCATTCACATTGTTGCAAATGACAGGATTTCTTTCCTCTTTATGGATGATTAATATTCCACTGTATGTGTGTATGTGTTGTATTTTCTTTACAGAATTCATATTCATTCACATTCATTCATCCATTAATGGCACTTAGATTGTTTCTGTATCTTGGCTCTTGTGAATAATGCTGCAATGAGCGTGGCAGTGTAGATATCTCTTCAAGATACTGACTTCATGTACTTTGGATATATATCTAGAAATGGGATTGCTCGGTCATATAATAGCTCTATTTTAAATTTTTTAAGTCCGTACTATTCTCTGATGGTTATACTCATTTGCATTCCCACCAACAATGTACAAGGGTTCCCTTTTCTCCACACCATCACTCATTATCACTATCATTACTCTATGCCAACTACTAATTATTTCCTATCTGTTTTTCTTTTTTAAGTCTCTAAGATAAGAATGCATTTGATAACAGCATCTAGCTTTCTTCTGATTAGCTAGCATGGTATATTTTTTCTCCATCTCATCATGTTTAATCTACATGTGTCTATATATTTAAATCAGATTTATTGTAGACAACATATAGTTCAATCTGTTTCTTGATCCACTCTGACAATCTCTGTCTTTTAATCTGCATATTTAGACCATTGATGTTTAAAGTGATTACATAATTGAATTAATATCTACCACATTTGTTACTGTTTGCTATTAATGGCTCTTGCTATTTGTTCCTCTTTTCTTCTACTCTTTTTCTGCCATTCGTGTTTTTTACTAGGCATTTTATATGATCCCATTTTTCCTTCTTTCTTAGGATATCAATTATACTTTTTAGACAGGGTCTTGCTCTGTCACCCAGGCTGGTGTGCAGTGGCGTGATCATCGCTTGTTGTACCCTCGAACTCGTGGGCTCCAGCAATTCTCCTACCTCAGCCTCCTGAGTAGCAGAGACCACAGGTGTGGGCCACCATGCCAGGCTAACTTTTATATTTTAGGTAGAAACAAGGTTTTGCCATGTTGCCCAGGCTCTTCTCGAACTCCTGAGCTCAAGCAATCCACCTGCCTCAGCCTCCCAAAGTTCTGGGTTTATAGACGTGAGACACCACACCCAGTCTACTCAATTATACTTTTTTAAAAACTTTGTTTCAGTGGTCATCCTAGAGTTTGCAATATACATTTACAACTCATCCAAATTCACTTTCAGAATAACTCCACACCATTTCACAGGTAGTGCAAGTACCTTATAATGATGAAATATTCTTAATCCCTCCCTCCTGACTCTTGTATCATTGTTGTAATTCATTTCCTTTATACATATGCTATAATCATTGAATACATTGTTGCTGTGATTAGTTGAACAGTTATCTATTAGATCAATTAAGAATAAGAAAATAAAAGTTTTCTTTTACCCTCACTTATTTCTTCTATGCTACCCTTCCCTTTTTATGTAGGTCTGATTTTATCTTCCCTCTGAAAAACTTTAACATTTCTTGCAAGATAGGTCTACTGTTGCCAAACTCTCTCAATTTTTTTTGTCTGAGAAAGTCTTTCTTTCTCCTTTACTTTTGAAAGATAGTTTCACAGAATATGGAATTTTAAGCTGGCAGGTTGTTTTTTTTTCCTTTAACACTTAAAATATTTTACTTTACCCTTCTTGCTTTTGTGGTTTCTGAGAAGTCAGATGTAATTCTTATCTTTGCTTCTTTGTAGATAAGATGTTTTCTCCCTCTGGTTTCTTTCAAGATTGTGTTGTTATCTTTGATTTCTGCAGTTTGAATATGATACGCTGAGGGGTCATTTTTTGGGTTTTGGAGGGATTGATCCTGATTGGTGTTCCCTGAGTGTCTCTGCCTGTGTTTTGGTGTCTGACATTAATTGGGGAAAATTCTCTGTTATTATTGGTTCAAATATTTCTGTTTCTTTGTTTCTTCCCTTTCTGGTGTTCCCTTTATGCATATGTTACAACTTTTGTAGTTATTTCACAGTTCTTGGATATTATGTTCCTTTTTTTTTTTTCTGAGATGAGTCTCGGCGTCTCGCTCTGTTGCCCAGGCTGGAGTTCAGTGGGGTGATCTCACTGCAACCTCCACCTCCTGGGTTTGAGTGGTTCTCCAGCCTCAGCCTCCCAAGTAACTGGGATTATAGGCGTGCACCACCACGCCCAGCTAATTTTTGTATTTTTGGTAGAGATGGGGTTTCACTGTGTTCGCCAGAATGGTCTCGATCTCTTGACCTTGTGATCTGCCTGCTTCGGCCTCCCAAAGTGCTGGGATTACAGGTGTGAGCCACCGTGCCCGGCTCCATTTTTTTTTTTTCTTTTTTGTGTGTGTTCTCTTTTCTCCTTGCATTTCTGTTTGGGAAGTTTTTATCGACCTATCTACAAGCTCAGAGATTTTTTTCCCTCAGTTATGTGTAATCTACTAATGGTCCCATCAAAGGGGTTCCTCATTCCCTTTACAGTAGCTTCCATCTCTAACATTCCTTTTATTCTTTATTAGAATTTCTATCTTTCTGTTTACATTGCCCATCTCTTCTTGCATGCAGTCTACTTTTCCCATTAGAGTTCTCAGCAATTTTTTTTTTTTAAGACAGAATCTCTCCCTGTCACCCAGGCTGGAGTGCAGTGGTGTGATCTCGGCTCACTGCAACCTCCGCCTCCCGGGTTCAAGCGATTCTCGTGCCTCAGCCTCCTGAGTAGCTTGAATTACAGGCATGCGCCACCACACCTAGCTAAATGTTTTGCATTTTTAGTAGAGACGGGGTTTTGCCACGTTGGTCAGGCTGGTCTCAAACTCCTGACCTCAGGTGATCCACGCCCCCTTGGCCTCCCAAAGTGCTGGGATTACAGGCATGAGCCACCACTCCTGTCCAAGAGTGCTTAGCATTTAATCATAATTGTTTAAAATTCACAGTCATATTTTCAACATCCCTGCCACCTCTGAATGTGGGTTTGACACTTGGTCTATCTCTTTAAACCATGTTTTGCCTTTTAGTATGCCTTCCCTAGGGGAAGGGGGAGAGCATTACATCAAGGGAGCACCCCACGGGACAAAAGAATCCGAGGAGCAGACCTTGAGCCCCAGATCTTCCCTCTGACATAGTCTACCCAAATGAGAAGGAATTAGAAGTGTAATTCTGGTAATATGACAAAGCCAGTTTCTTTAACACCCCTAAAAGATGACACCAGCTCACCAGCAATGGATCCAAACCAAGAAGAAATCTCCGAAAAAATCATTAAACACTCATAAAATAACACTTAGGAGTGGTGACCCCACATTCAGTGGTCAGAAAAATTTTGAAGACTTAAGTTGCAGACTATTTGGACAGATGGAGAGTTCCCATGAATTACTCTTAGAGGGAAAGGCAGCACCCAAATGGTGTGAACATTCTCATCCCAGCCTCGGACATCTTATCAGCTCAGGTAGAAGGAAGAGAACCAGCACAGATGCTGGTTCCTACACAACAAAGCAATGGGGACTTGAGGCTTTATTTTACTTTTCATTGTCTATTTTACATTGCTAAATATTCCATTAACTGAGAAATATAAAAACTGAATACATTAGTCATTGCTATGGGCCCTTACAAAGGGTTCCATACCCCCACCTCGTTAGTTGGCCCTGGGGACACATATATTGGCTGAGTGGTAGCTTCCAAAAAGAGATGTCCATGTCCTAATCCCTGAGACCTGTCAATGTTATCTTATTTAGAAAAAGGGTCTTTGCAGGCCGGGTGCGGTGGCTCACGCCTGTAATCCCAGCACTTTGGGAGGCCAAGGCAGGTGGATCACCTGAGGTCAGGAGTTCAAGACAAGCCTGGCTAATATGGAGAAACCCCGTCTCTACTAAAAATACAAAAATTAGCCGGGCATGGTGGTGGGCACTTGTAATCCCGCTACTCAGGAGGCTGAGGCAGGAGAATCGCTTGAACCCCAGAGGCAGAGGTTGCAGTGAGCCAAGATCGTGCCATTGCACTCCTGCCTGGGTGACAAGAGCGAAACTCTGTCACACACACACAAAAAAGAAAGGGTCTTTGCAGATGAAATTAAGGATCATGAAATGAGGAGGTCATCCTGGATTGTCCAGGTAGACCCCAAATCCAATAATAAGTACCCTTATCAGAGACATATAAGGGAATACACACATGGAGGAGAAGGGGGCGTGAAGACGCAGGCAGATATTGGAGTCATGTGGCCACGAGCCAAGGAAGCCACAACCAGCAAAAGTTAGAAGAGGCAAAGAATGGGCCGGATGTGGTGGCTCACGCCTGTAATCCCAACACTTTGGGAGGCAGAGGTGAGTCTGAAGTTCAAGACCAGCCTGGGCTGGGCACAGTGGCTCATGCTTGTAATCCCAACACTTTAGGAGGCTGAGGTGGGTCTAAAGTTCAAGACCAGCCTGGCCAACATGGTGAAACCCCGTGTCTACTAAAAATACAAAAATTAGCCTGGCGTGGTGGTGGATGCCTGTAGTCCCAGCTACTCGGGAGGCTGAGGCAGGAGAATCACGTGAGCCCAGGAGATGGTGGTTGCAGTGAGCTGAGATTGTGCCACTGCACTCCAGCCTGGGCAACAGAGTGAGCCTCCATCTCAAAAAAAAGAAAAAAAGAAGAGGCAAAGAATGGATTATTCTCTAGAACCTTGAGGCACCTTGCTGACGCACGTTAATTTTGGACTTAAGGCCTTCAGAATTGTGAGATAATAAATTTCTATTGTTTTAAGTCACCAAGTTTGTGGCAGTTTGTTACAGCAACAGCAGGAAGCTAATATAGCTTCAGAGATGCAAGACCAATGGTAGGCCATCCTGCCCAGGCCAGCTCAGTCCAGAAGTCAGACCCCAAATAGACTGATGAAAAGTCGTTTCCATCTGAGGTGAGAGCAGAAGTGTAAAGGCAGAGGCCTGAGCAGGAAACCAAGACCTCAACCAAGGAGGAGTACAGTGTCCTCTGAGCAGGGGCTCTTGGGAGAGCTGTGGAGCTGTGCTGCAGGAGCCTCTCCGTTGTGTGTGTTACTCAACATTACGTCCTTTGGCAAATCTGTGCATCAGTCAGGATAAGCAAAGCCATGCTTCAATAACAGAGAACCCTTAACTCTTAACGAGGTATAGCAGCAAAGCTTGACTTCTTCCTCATGTTACGTGTTTGCAATAGGTCATCCATGGCTTCTGCTCCATGTCTTATTTATCCAGGACTCAGGCTAAAAAAGCAGCCACCATTTCAACAGTCATTTCAGTCGTCACCATGGCAGAGGGAAACCGAGAGCTTTGGCAGGTCTTGCCTAAGGAATTAAATGCTTCAGCTCATTTGTCTGACTCATTAGTCGTCCAACCCAAACATGGCGGCTGGGATGTGTGAGCCTACCATGTGTTCAGAGGACGAAGAGCTAAAAATATTTTGTAAGGCAGGGTGCCATAGCTCACACCTATAATCTCAGCACTTTGGGAGGCTGAGGTGGGAGGATTCCTTGAGCCTAGGAGTTTGAGACCAGCCTGGGCAACATGGCAAAACCCTGTATCTATAAAAAATATAAAAATTAGCCAGGCATGGTGGTGCACGCCTGTGGTGCTGGCTACTTTTGGGAGGTTAAAGCAGGAGAATCATCTGAGCCCAGGAGTTCCAGGCTCCTGTGAGCCATTATTGTGCCACTGGACTCCAGCCTGGGCAACAGAGTGAGACCCTGTATATACATATTTTGTAAACAGTTTAATGACAGACAGCACACCCTCTGTGCATCTGAAGCCCTAGGTCCCACTGATCTGTCCGTGATCACTGCCCAGCACGGGCCTTGCTGACGTTACGTTCAGCTACTGCTGAGCAGCAAGAAGGAGGGAAGAGAGGGAGGAATGGAGAGAGGGAGAAAAAAGGTTTTGACATGTAAAAAGTGTTGGAGGTGGTTTTCCAAAGCAGCACTGACAATGGAACACAGTGGAAGTCCCATAAACATGTGCTGAACACAACTGAGTTGACTTTCATTTGTCTCCTGGTTTTGCCTTGTTTTTGGTCGTGCGAAGCCTGGGGTCAGGTGTGTGGTTGGCGCTCGTAGAGCCAACCTGAGCGGTCAGATCACAGGGTTGGCCTGGGTGCCCACAGACAAGCCTGGGTGTCAGGGGACACCTCGGTGCTAGGTTGGGTGCCAGGGCTGCGCTTCCCTCCCCTGCCCTTGGTAAAGGTACGGGCACCACTGCAGCTGAATCCCGGTGAACCAGGGCATGCCTCGTCCTGCACACCGTTGCATTCACTCGCTGTGTTCTGGAAAGTTCTGTCTGAGCCAGTATCTACTTCCTGCCTCTAACCAGCCCCTCTGGATGACACAAGGCCTATGACCTTGCTTTTGTTTTGGTTTTATCTTGAATTAGTTTTGACTTGTTGCATGCAAGTCTCAAAACAGTTTACAAGAAAGAATGAGGATGGTTCCAGGTACGGTTGGATCCAGGGGTCTGAAGCCATGCTCTGCTTCTCGATTTGGCTTTCTTCTCTGTTAGCCTCATCCTCAGACTGGCTCCTCCCCACTTGGAAGCCGTGACCTGTGAGTCCAGGCCTCTGCCTAGAGCATAAAAAGGGTTCAGTAAATACCCATATAATAAATGAAATACATGTGCAGTAAATGACGGCCCCCGGCACTCCAGGTTTATATCCTAATGGCTCAGCAACTTCAGGGAAAAGAGAGAAACTTTCCAAACCCAAGTCCTTAGGGCCCACTCTGATTAGTCTGGCTTTGGTTTGGCTCATATATTTGTCAGCATAGGCTAGACTTTGCTATGGTAACACATAAATCCTGAGATCTCAGTGACTTAACATTATAAAATGTTACCGCTCATGTCACAGTCCAGCGTCAGGGGGATGGGAGCCCTTCTTCAAGTAGCGACTAACATGTCTGGGCTTCTCCCATTGTGTGACCCTAACATCTTCAGTGCCAGGCCTCGAGGCTATCCCAGAAAGGCAAAGGAGACAATGTCACACCTGGGAGATATCACGAGGTGCAGGCCGGAAAGTGGCATGAGTCACTTCTGCCCATATTCCATGGGCCACAGCTGGCTCAGGGGGAGAAGCATGTGGCTTGGGAAACCCCTCGTGTTGTATTTTGCTGTAGGCCACATGGCACGCTCTGAGCTGATCACTGAGACTAGGACGTCCTTGCTGTTATTGACCAGATCGAGGCTTCCTGCTCACCCCTAAAGTCCAGGGAGTGGCTCAGCCCCATCAGACTGCATGAGCTGCCCGTGGGGGAGGGCTGCACCCCTGCGGGAAAATCAGGGCACCTTTCCCAGAGAGGGGAATGGCTGTTGGGTGAGCAGAAATAACGCTGACCACTAGTCCCCAGGTGACGCTTCTGGCCTCCCCCTTAACCCCATCAGGGCCAGCATATATACACTGAGCACCTCTGCAGGGTCGGGCTGGCAAAAGGGCCCTGAGCAACTTTGGCTTTATTTAAACTATTCCCAAGTAACTTCCAGGTGCCAATATCCATCAAAATCTAATTTAGTGAGAATATTCAAGAATTGTTTTCATAACACAGACTCTAGACAGATCCAAGACTTGCCATAATGTGCTCGATACCCTTAGAGGAATATGTATTTTCACAGCTTACAGAAACCGATTATAAAACTCATACACAGGCTGGGTGCGGTGGCTCACGCCTGTAATCCCAGCACTTTTGGAAGCTGAGGCAGGTGGATCACCTGAAGTCAGGAATTCGAGACCAGCCTGGCCAATATGGCGAAACCCCATCTCTACTAAAAATACAAAAATTAGCTGGGCGTGGTGGTGGGTGCCTGTAATCCCAGCTACTCAGGAGACTGAGGCAGAAAAATCACTTGAACCCGGGAGGCGGAAGTTGCAGTGAGCTGAGATCGCGCCACTGCACTCTAACCTGGGCGACAAGAGTGAAACTCCATCTCAAAAAAAAAAAAAAAAAAATGAGCAAAGGACATTTTTCCAAAGAAGACATGCAGATGGTGAACAATCACATGACAGGATGCTCAGCATCACTAATCACTGGGGAATGTGTGATAGTCGATTTTGCATTTCCATAAAGAAGTAACTGAGGGCCGGACGCGGTGGCTCACACCTGTAATCCCAGCACTTTGGGAGTCTGAGGCGGGTGGATCACGAGGTCAGGGGATGGAGACCATCCTGGCTAACACGATGAAACCCCGTCTCTACTAAAAATACCAACAATTAGCCGGGCATGGTGGCGGCGCCTGTAGTCCCAGCTACTTGGGAGGCTGAGGCAGGAGAATGGCGTGAACCCAGGAGGCGGAGCTTGCAGTGAGCTGAGATCGTGCCACTGCACTCCAGCCTGGGTGACAGAGCGAGACTCCGTCTCAAAATTAAAACAAAACAACAACAACAGCAACAACAAAAAAACCAGAAAAACAGAACAAGGCAAAAGCCATGGGTGTGGCTTCTGAGACGAGGCTGTAAGGCAGTGGCTCCTCCTCACTGGCTCCTGGTCTTACCCACTGTCCCTGTCTTACCCACTGTCCCCCTTTTACCCACTTCGCTGGCTCACTCGGATGAAGCCAGCAGCCATGCTGTGAGCTACCCTGCGGAGAGGCCAATGTGCTAAGAAACTGAGCATGGCCTGTGGCCAACAACCAGCAAGGAACTGAGCTTCTCAGTCTGACGGTCTGTAAGTTTTGCCAACAACCATGTGAGCGGGCCTGGAAGCAGATCCCTCCCCAGTCGAGCCACCGAGCCTTGGGATCATTGGTTACACAGCAGGAGATAGCTAAGACGACCTCGGGGAGTATGAAAAGCTTGTGTGGTTTTTCCTGAAATGAAAATACTTTTATTTATTTATTTATTTATTTATTTATTTATTTATTTTTATTTTATTTATTTTTGAACGAGTCTTGCTTCTGTCACCTACCACGCGCTGGAGTGCTGTGGCGGATCTCAGCTCACTGCAAGCTCGCTACCCGGTTTCAAGCCATTGCTCCTGCCTCAGCCTCCCAGGTACTGGGACTACAGGCGCCGCCACCCGAGGAACCCATCGCCGCGGCTAGTCTTTTTTTTGTAGTTTTTAGTAGAGAGTCGGGGGTTTCCAACAATTCACCGTGCCACCGCGCCCGGCCTATTTTTTTTTTTTTTTTGAGGCGGAGCGCTCACTCTGTCACCCAGGCTGGAAGTAGGCAAGTGGCGCCGATCTCGGCTCACTGCAAGCTCCACCTCCTAGGTTCACTGTCATTCTCCCTGCCTCAGCCTCCCGAGTAGCTGGGACTACAGGTGCCCGCCACCGCGCCCGGCTAATTTTCTTTTTGTATTTTTAGTAGAGACGGGGTTTCACTGTGTTAGCCAGGATGGTCTCGATATCCTGACCTCGTGAGAAAATACTTTTAAATATTACGTGTTGAGAAGATGTGCTCTAGACGAGAGGGGACAAAGTGATCAATCACAAGCCAAAATCAACCTGCAGGTGGGTTTGCTGTGGGTTTCCCCTCCGTGGATGTGGGATGGCCGACACCGCGTGTCCCCTCCGTGGACGTGGGATGGCCGACACAGCGTGTCCCCTCCGTGGACGTGGGATGGCCGACACAGTGTTTCTTTTTTTTTGAGAGGCAGTCTCGCTCTGTCGCCCAGGCTGGACTGCAGTGACACAATCTCAGGCTCACTGCAAGCTCCCCCTCCCAGGTTCACGCCATTCTCCTGCCTCAGTCTCCTGAGTAGCTGAGACTACAGGTGCCTGCCACCACACTGAGCTAAAGTTTTGTATTTTTTAGTAGAGATGGGGTTTCACCATGTTAGTCAGGACGGTCTTGACCTCCTGACCTCGTGACCCGCTCGCCTTGGCCTCCCAGAGTGCTGGGGTTACAGGCGTGAGCCACTGTGCCCGGCCCAGTATTTCAAAACATTTTGCACCAGCATTTAGAACTCAGGAGAATCACATGCACACTGAGATTGCTGGCCTCCCTTAACAAGCTAGAAGCTGGGCAGCTGCGATCCTCATTCCTGCAGGGCAGCTACCAGCGGAGGTTGATTGTGCTGTGCTGAATTCAGGCAGGCGCTCTCTGTTTGTCAGAAAACACACTGCTCCGGGCCAGGCACAGCAGCTCACGCCTGGAATCCCAGCACTCTGGGAGGCTGAGGCAGGTGGATCACCTGAGGTCGGAGTTCGAGACCAGCCTGGCCAACATGGCGAAACCCTGTTTCTACTAAAAATACAAAAATTAGCCGGGAATGGTGGCGGACGCCTGTAATCCCAGCTACTCAGGCGACTGAGGCAAGAGAACTGCTTGGAGCCGGGAGGTGGAGGTTGCAGTGAGCCGAGATTACACCATTGAACTGCAGCCTGGGCGACAGAATGTGACTCCATCTCAAAAAACAAAACAAAACAAAACAGAACAAAAAACACTGCTCCTTATGGTGCAGAAGCCAAATGCCAGCTGCAACATATTGCATTTCTACCACTTCTTATGATAGAGTTAAAAGAATGTTAAGATACAGCGAAACACTGTTGCCACGCCTCCATCAAAGGACAGTGAAGACTGACAGAGTCCAAAGTCCAGACAGAGCCCAGCGGGATGGCTCATCTCTACTCCATGAGGTGTCTGCTGAGGCTGGAATGCCCAGGGCGGGGTCTTCATTCATCTGTTTGGTGCTTTGGCTAGGACTGCTCCAATTGCCAGGGGTGGCTCAGCTGAAGCCTCGGTTCCCACTGTTGGTTGAATTCTTTGATCCTCCTCATAGTCTCAGGACGTTTTCCGTCTCCCAGTGGCCTTTGTGGAATCTTTCCAGCAGGGAGCCAGACTGCTTACATCTTCCTTCTGACCTCACAGCTCTCGAGGGTGCAAAAGTGGAAACTGCCAGACCTTCTCAAGGCTTAGGACTGCAACTGGCCCCGTGTCACTCCTGACTCATTCTGTCGGTTAAGGCAGGCAACACAGGCTCAGCGCATATTCTAGAAGAGAGGACTACATGAGGGTGTGCATGTTGAGAGGCATGACTCACTGGGGACAATCGAGGTTGCAAAATGTGTCCGTGCTTCCCAGGAACACTTACAAATATGCTATTGGGGAACATCCTAGATTTTTTCACTTCAAAATTAAAAGAAGGGGGAGAAGCTGACCCCAGAGAACAGGAAAACATGGAGCTACTTGGATTACACATTGAGAAGGTGAAAAATGGTCTGGAAGCTGCCACAGGGGCTATAATATTCCCAAATGAATATAAACCGCTTTTGCATAATATCACAATAAGTGGGCAAGGCAAGCACACAACCACATCAACTCCAAAGAGTCCCTCTCTGGCTCCCCTGGGACACAATTGCTGTTTTTTATTTATTTATTTATTTTGACAGAGTCTTGCTCTGTCGCCCAGGCTGGAGTGCAGTGTCACGATCTTGGCTCACTACAAGCTCCACCTCCCGGTTCAAGTGATTCTCCTGCCCGAGCCTACTGAGTAGCTGGGATTATAGGTGCGTGCCACCAGGCCCAGCTAATTTTTGTATAATTAGTAGAGACGGGGTTTCACCATATTGGCCAGGCTGGTCTCAAACTCCTGACCTCGTGATCTGCCTGCCTTGGGTTCCCAAAGTGCTGAGATTACAGGCGTGAGCCACTGTGCTCGGCCTTTTTTTTTTTTTTTTTTTTTTAGACAGAGCCTCCCTCTGTTGCCCAGGCTGGAGTAGTGTCGCAGAGCCTCCCTCTGTTGCCCAGGCTGGAGTAGTGTCGCAATCTCGGCTCACTGCAACCTCCACCTCCTGGGCTCAAGCGATTCTCCTGCCTCAGCCTCCTGCGTAGCTGGGATTAGAGGTGCATACTATCAATCCTGGCTAATTTTTGTATTTTTGGTAGAGACGGGGTTTCACCATGTTGGCCAGGCTGGTGTCGAACTCCTGACCTCAAGTTATCTGCCCACCTTGGCCTCCCGAAGTGCTGGGATTACAGGCATGAGCCACTTCACCCAGCCCATGATTGCTTCTCAACCCAGTGACAACTTAACCTTCCTTGTTCTTCCCATCTCCTTGGTAAACGATATGAAGAATCATCAAACTTCCCTGCTTCCTGATGGCACCCAGTTCAGAACCCACTTACACTCCTGAAAACCCTCCTCGGCTCACCCAGCATGAGCCCACATCCTAGAGGCCTCTCCCAACTCAGCCCTTCGTCTGTGTGCACTCCCTAGTGGCAGCCAAGCTTCAGTGAGGGAATGGTCCTGGTGGTCCTCTGCTGGGGCAACCTGTGTTCATACAATCTTCACTCATCGACTTTTACAGTCTGACCCACACTTCCTCCTTTCTTCCCAAGGCTTCAAGCTGCCCCCTCCCAGGGTCCAACTCCATTTCCAGCACTCAGGCCCCACAGGACTAGCCTAGATACACAGACCTCCCGGGATGGGCAAGCACTGTCTTAGCACTGGCCAGAGGGGCAGCTTCCGAAGGCCCGACCTCAGCACATGCGAAGGGAAGAGTGCCCAGTCGGACCTGGAAGCCTTCTGGGTACGCACCCCTGTCTGAGGGGCACACCTGCCCACTCTCAGGGTAGGCTGCACTGGGGAATTGACCGACCTCACCTGCTGGGTCGAGGTCAGCCTCTTCACTCGTGTCCCCAGTGAGGGACAGGGCCCAGCCCTGATCAGGGATATTCTGGTGGGAGGTCAGCTCTGAAGAAGTCACGGGAAAAGAATGCTAAACTCAGGGAAGCAAAAGGCAGAACTGAGGGTGGAGGTCAAACCCCATCCCTGATCAGAAGAGAGGACAGGATCAATGGGAAAAGCAGGAACAAGCTGAAGCCCCACAGGTCACTCTGGACATCATGGCTGAGGCTACCCCCTGTGCCCGCCATGGGCAGATGCTTTATTCTCTTTC
>NW_016816690.1:1935866-1964950 GCF_001698545.2 Rhinopithecus bieti
CTTTGCTTTTCCTTTTTTTTTTTTTTAGATGGAGTCTCACTCTTGTTGCCCAGGCTGGAGGGCAGTGGCGCGATCTCAGCTCACGGAAACCTCCACCTCCCGGGTTCAAGCAATTATTCCGAGTAGGTGGGATTACAGGCACTCGCCACCACGTCTGGTGAATTTTGGTATCTTTAGTAGAGATGAGGTTTCACCATCTTGGCCAGGCTGGTCTCAAACACCTGACCTCATGATCCACCCGCCTCGGCCTCCCAAAGTGCTGGGATTACAAGCGTGAGCCACCGCACCCGGCCTCTTTTCCTTTCTTTTTGACAGAGTTTTGCTCTTGTTGCCAAGGCTGGAGTGCGATGGCGCTGTCTTGGCTCAATGCAGCCTCCACCTCCCAGAGTCCGACTCCATTTCCAGTGATTCTCCTGTCTCAGCCTCCCAAGTAGTTGGGATTACAGGCACATGCCGCCACCACACCTGGCTAATTTTTGTGTTTTTAGTAGAGATGAGGTTTCACCATGTTGGCCAGGCTGGTCTCAAACTCCTGACTTCGTGATCCGCCCGCCTCGGCCTCCCAAAGTGCTGGGATTACAGGTGTGAGCCACCACGCCAGGCCTTTTTCTTTTTCTTTCTTTCTTTCTTTTTTTCTTCTTTTTAAATAGAGACAGGGTTTTGCCATGTTGGCCAGGCTGGTCTCAATCTCCTGGACTCAAGCAATCCATCCCCCTCAGCCTCCCAAAGTGCTGGGATTTCAGGTGTAAGCCACTGTACCCACCTGGCAGATGTTTATAAATGCCCCCACAAGCCTCTGTTTCGGGGGTCTCAAGACCACCCTCGAGTTTGATATTTCACTAGAAGAGCTCACAAGACTCAATAGCAGGCTATATTCACAGCTAACCTTTATGACAGAGAAGGATACAAAGTCAAGATGACAGTGAAAAGATATGCCCAGGAAGTCCAGAGAGGCCAGCACAGGCTCCAAGCCTTTCCTCCCTTGGGGTCACACGGGACACACTTTTCTCCACAGCAGATTGCTGGAGGGACACAGGAAAAATGTCTCTGCCCAGGGAAGCCCACGCAGGTCTCAGGATCCCAGGCTCCCGCAGTGGGCTCTGCACATAGGCACCTCCTGCTGTGGCAGCCAAAACTCAGGACCCCTGAGGTGAGGCCAGATACATCTGCTTTCTTGGTATTTGCATGAAACAATCCTGATGGCTGGGTGCGGTGGCTCACGCCTGTAATCCCAGCACTTTGGGAGGCCAAGGCAGGTGGATCACGAGGTCAGGAGATCAAGACCATCCTGGCTAACATGGTGAAACTCCGTCTCTACTAAAAACTACAAAAAAAATTTGCCAGGCATGGTGGTGGGCGCCTGTAGTCCCAGCTACTCAGGAGGCTGAGGCAGGAGAATGGCATGAACCTGGGAGGCGGAGGTTGCTGTGAGCCCAGACCGTGCCACTGCACTCCAGCCTGGGTGACAGCGTGAGACTCTGTCTCAAAAAAAAAAAAAAAAAAAATCCTGACATGTGCTGACAAACTAATACCATTCAGCCATGTCCACCGATCTGGACATACACAAAAGCATTGAATTTGGAGGGCCACATACCCAAGGTTGTCCCAGGGTCAATCTTAGCTCCAGGCCCCCGTGGAAGCACACAAGGGTTGAGCAACCCCACGTGCTGTGTTAAGTCCTTCCTCACAGCATCACAACAAGCTTGCTAGGAAGAGTATTGGCCTATTTACAGATGAGGAAGCTGAGGCTCAGGAACACAAAGTGACAGGTGTGGCCAGGTGCAGTGGCTCACACCTGTAATCTCAGCACTTTGGGAGGCTGAGGCTGGTGGATCACGAGGTCAGGAGATCGAGACCATCCTGGCTAACATGGTGAAACTCCATCTCTACTAAAAATACAAAAAATTAGCCGTGCATGGTGGCAGGTGCCTGTAGTCCCAGCTACTCGGGAAGCTGAGGCAGGAGAATGGCGTGAACCCGGGAGGCAGAGCTTGCAGTGAGCTGAGATCGCGCCACTGCACTCCAGCCTGGGTGACAGCGCAAGACTCCGTCTCAAAAACAAAACAAAAACAACAAAGTGACAGGTGTGACTTGAACCTAGGGCCGGAGGGGAGGGCGCATAACAGCTAAGAGCACGGACTTGGAGGACAGAGAAGTCTGGTTCCTGGTGTAGGTGCTGCTCTGAATCCCACTATTGCCACGGCAATTTCAGCTCGTCTGTATAACAAAAATAAAAATAATGACTTATCTCAGAGGACTGTTACTAGAAATGCGTGAAATAGTTCAGTGAGGCCGGGCGCGGTGGCTCATGCCTGTAATCCCAGCACTTTGGGAGGCCGAGGCAGGCAGATCACCTGAGGTCAACATGGGGAAACCCCATCTATACTAAAAATACAAAAATATTAGCCCGGCGTGGTGGTGTGTGTCTGTAATCCCAGTTACTCAGGAGGCTGAGGGAGGAGAATCACTTGAACCTGGGAGGCGGAGGTTGCAGTGAACCAAGATGGTGGCGCCACTGCCCTCCAGCCTGGGCGACAGAGCGAGACTCCGTCAAAAAAAAGAAAGAAGTAAGAAGGAAGAAGAAAGGAAGGAAGGGAGGGAGGGAGGAAGGAAGGGATGGATGAACGGTGCAGTAGAGGTGCTTAGTGCAGTACATAGCACACTGTGTGTGAGTGACGCATGCATATGAGCTATCAGGATTGTGGCGATGGTGATGTGATAAGGAGAAAGGAGTGAGGAGGTGAAACTGCTCACCAGAGCATCTTTTATGCCCTGGTGAGGTGGCAAGATGTGCACCTTCACTCCAAGGGGACTGCCCCAGCTCAGTTTGGGGCAGCCTGGCCTTCCAGCCCCCAGAGCCCCTCCCCACTATGTCGGGAACAGCAGATGAGGTCTGGAGAGGTGATCATGGCAGCCACCTTGAGACAGGTCCAGGCCGTGGGTCCTGGCTTGTTGGCACGTCAGCTCTGATGGGGTCCACAAGGAAGGGAGGCTGAGGGTTTGGTAGGCGGAAGAGCAGCTTGAAGGGCTCAGCCTGTGCACGTGGGGTGTCTGGGCCTGGGGAACCCTGGGCCCCCATTGGTCTGTTCTCCTGTGCCCAAGAGGGGAATCAGTTCTCAGGGCCTGCAAACTGTTCTAAGGCCCGGGCCTGGGCTTTGGAAGTGTGTCCCCAGGTGTTTATTGGGGGCAGGACTCCAATAAGATCCTCTGCATGGCTCACCCAGAAGGGGTGGCAGTTCACTGAGAAGCCAGGTTGGTGCCACCATCCAGCCTGCAGAGGGGCAGCTCGACTCAGGCAGAGGGAGTGGGGGATGTCTACACCTGGCTCTGCCTCCCGTGGGTGGTCACGGTGGGTCTCTGGGCCTCAGTAACCTCATTTGTAAATTGGGGCCGTGTTTCAGTGAAAAGCAGAGGATGCAGATGGCCAGTGGAGGCCACGTCAGCCCACAGACTTGTGTTAACTGGCCCTCATGGAGCATGCTCACATTCTGAACTGGTTGCCACATTTTAACATCAGAAGGCATTTACTTAATACCTGAATTTCCAGCCTCTCTTTAAAGATGGGGTGGGGCCGGCTCTGTGGTCTGGCCACGTGTTCCACAAAGCCACAGGTGGGTGGTGCTGGGCAGCACCCACCCCTGCAGATAAGCTCCTCCTTTCCCAGTTGGCCACAGCCCCAGCGGCTACTGATTCTCCAGCACAGGCCACCATGGTGACTCTCCCCACGGGAGTCAGAAGAGCCAGGTCGCACCCAAGCCTCCCCAGCTCCAGTCAAGGCTCCACCAAGTCCCAGCCGTGCCCTGATCATGCACAAGGCAAGTCCCCCTCCCACCATCCATCTGTGGACATGTGCAGAATGGGTGGGGGTTGGGAGGGGGTGACTGCAGAGGCCCTGAGTGGGGCCACGCCGCCGGGTCCTCACCTTTCTCCTTCATGCCCAGGGTGGGGATAATGGAGCCCTCAAGGCAACCTGAGAGAGGTTGGCAGCCTGCCCCTTGGCCTGGGGTTTGTAGCCAGAGTGATGAGCACTTGGAAATGACAGATACAGGGGGACAGGTGGGCCAGGGATGGGCAGGAAGGAGCCTTCCTCACTGTCAGAGTCAGGTGGCCTCAGGGACCTCCCTGGAGGGGAGGGCTCCCCATCAGAAAGCTGGCAGGGTGGGGCCTCACCTGTCATCCTTGGGCACTGGGGACCCAGAATGTGGAGTGCTTAGCTGCACCGAATCTGTGCGGCTCTGGGGCCCCTCTGGGAGGAGAAACAGAAGCCGGGGGCAGATGGGTCAGCATGGCCAGGGTCCCAGTCCTCTGGCCCTTGAACTTGGCCTTTCCCAGACAGCCCTTCTTGGTATCCCAGCCTGGAATCCCTTCCCTTATCTTTCTTTGGCACGCCCCTTCAAGACACAGTGGACAAATTTTCTCCTTCCAGAAGTTTCCGTTGACCCACAGGCTGAATAAATCCCTTTCTTCTGGGTGCCCTGTGTCTTGGATCCTTGGACATTCCCCGCTCTGCTGCTGGCTGGCTGCTCTGTATTGTGATAAAATATTCACATGACCACGTTTCCACCAGGGATCCCGGAGGCAAGGGCCACCCACTGTGTCCCCAGTACCTACGCCTGGGCCTGGCACACAGAAGTGTCAAGTACTTCTCATCCATGGCTCACGGGGTGGGGCCGGCATGTCCTCCTTGAGCCGCCCATGTCCCTGTGCTCCTTGCGCAAGCTGCAGGCCCACCCCCAGGAGCGAGGCCCTGTGGCGTCAGGGCCCATGTGCAGCGGGCCCAGGGGACAGGAGGGGTCTGCCTGACCTCAGAGGGGTGTGTGCGGGACGAGTGTGAGGTCATGCTTGTTTACGAGGCTCTGACACAGCACCGTCATTTCCTCCCTCTTGGGCTGCACAGCCCTCCTCCCGGCTCAGCCAGCCTCTGACTTACTCACTGGCTTCCCGCACCATTGCTCTGGACGCCCATGTCTCCTGGCACATGGGGTCAGAGCTGTTTGTCATTTGCAATCAGGAGCGTCAGGGAAGTACTTTGGCCTGAGGCTGAGAGACCCTCCCAGCAGCTGTCTTACAGCCCCACTGCAGCTCAGCGTCTCTGCGGGACGGGGACAGACTTGTGGAGAGCCCACCCCAGGGCGCTCCCAAAAGGAAATGGCTGGAGAGACAGAGTGGGGATGGCCAGCCCTGGTGGCCCTATCCCGCCCTTAGTGCTCATGGGCCTCTCAGAGAAGGACCCACGGGGCCCAGGGAAGGGGGTCCCAAGGAATGAGTGCCAGAGGGGCCTCAGAGAGAGGGTGGGAGGGCCGTGAACCTAGACGCAGGGAAACAGTGGGGTGCTGGGGAGACCCCTCCCATGGCCCAGGTTGGAGAAGGGCCAGCTGGCAGGTGTCAGCACAGGGACGGGGTGGAGCGAGAGGGCCCTGGAGTTTTCCGATGAAAGTGGGAGGGAGCCCAATTCTACTCCTTTCCCCTGGGTTCTGCCGTTTGCAACCAAGTGGAGTCCTGACTCCTTCAACCCTTCAACCTGCTGGAACTAGAGTCTGAGGCCCAGGAGATGGCTAGGCAGGCAGCAGGCAGCACAAAGGCACGAGTGCTGTCCCTTTTGGTGCAGGCACGGCCACTTTGTGGTTCCTGGCAAAAAGTCTGACAGGTCCTCATACCTCAAGAACGAGTTCTTTTGTCTGCCAGGGTCAGAGACTAAGCCAGGCCATGTTAAAAAATAAGACATTTGCCAGGCGCGGTTGCTCACGCCTATAATCCCAGCACTTTGGGAGGCCGAGGCAGGTGGATCACGAGGTCAAGAGATTGAGACCATCCTGGCCAACAAGGTGAAACCCCATCTCTACTAAAAAAAAAAAAAAAAATACAAAAACTTAGCCGGATGTGGTGGGGTGTGTCTGTAGTCCCAGCTGCTCAGGAGGCTGAGGCAGGAGAATGGCGTGAACCCGGGAGGCGGAGCTTGCAGTGAGCTAAGATCGCACCACTGCACTCCAGCCTGGGCAACAGAGTGAGACTCTGTCTCAAAAAAAAAAAAAAGATATTTACTGCAAAGATAGCATAGGGAATTCTAGTTATTCTCTGGCTCTTGATTTATTTATTTATTTATTTATTTTTAGATAAAGTTTACAAACAGTAAAATGCACAAATCTTCTTCTTCTTTTTTTTTTTTTTGAGACAGGGTCTGGCTCTACTTGCCCAGGCTAGAGTGCAGTGCTGGGATCTCGGCTCACTGCAACCTCCATCTCCTGGGCTCACGCCATCCTCTCACCTCAGCCTCCCAAGTAGCTGGGACTACAGGTGCATGCCACCACGTCAGCTAATTTTTTGTATTTTTTTTGTACAGACAGGGTTTTGGCATGTTGCCCAGGCTGGCCTTGAACTCCCGAACTCACGCAATCTGCCTGCATTGTCCTCCCAGAGTGCTAGAATTATAGGCATGAGCCACTGCGTCTGATCCCTGAATAAATCTTAAGTACACAGGTGGTGAATTTTCTTTTCTTGTCTTTTCTTGTCTTGTTTTTTCTTTTTGAGATGGAGTCTCACTCTGTCACCCAGGCTGGAGTGCAGTGGTGCTATCTCTGCTCACTGTAACTTCCACCTCTTGGGTTCAAGCAATTATTCTGCCTCAACCTCCCAAGAAGCTGGGACTACAGGCGTGAGCCACCATGCCCGGCTAATTTTTTGTATTTTTCATGGAGACGGGGTTTCACCATGTTAGCCAGGATGGTCTCGATCTCCTGACCTCGAGATCCGCCCACCTTGGCCTCCCAAAGTGTTAAGATTACAGGCGTGAGCCACTGAGCCCAGACAATTCTTGTATATTTAGTAGAGACAGGGTTTCACCATATTGGCCAGGCTGGTCTCCTGACCTTAAGTGATCTGCCTGCCTCGGCCAACCAAAGTGCTGGGATTACAGGCGTGAGCCACCGCGCCCGGCCTCCTTCCTCTTTCTATCTAGGCACTGGACATGATGGCTGGAGTCCCAGCAGCTGCCTTGGGACCCTGAGGATGCCACCTGCTGAGCATGGTGGAGTAGGAAGGTAGAAGGAGCCTGGCAACACATAACCACCACCCTGCCTGTGGCCTGCCTAAACCCAGACTGCACTTACATGAGGTCCAAACGCACTTGTCTTGTTTAAGCTACTGTCATTTCCTGAATATAATTTTCAGCTGGGAAGAGTAACAAAGGCGCCAGCTCACCCCACTGCACGGATAGGATGGTTCTGTGGAGTTTTTCGCACTACGTGCCACTTGCCCAGCACGTACTGCCTGCTGCGGGCCAACCCGAGGAGAGAAGAAGAGGGCTGCACAGGAGGCCAGGGCCCATGCTATCCAGCCACGTAACCCCCATGAGGATGCATGCAGCATCAGCCATGCCGTTTTAGGCACCCTCAGGCTGTCCAAGACACCTGTCATCTTTAGGGGGTTGCCCTAGACATCGTAAACCTAACCTTCTTGGGACCTAAAGGCCACAGGTGTCTTCAAATCAAGACCCTCCTTTGCCCAGATTCTGGCCAGTCAGCCTCTGAACCAAGATCAGTGCCTCTAGTTCTGCAGTGGGCCTCTCCCTCTCCAAATCCCAGACTCATTTCGGTGTGACTGGCATTCCCAGCAGGGGAACAGTTGCCCATGACTGTAGGTCCAGCCCTGAGGCCCAGGACAGCAGGCTTGGCCATCTGCAGCCAGAGCTGCTGGGGCCAGGAATCTTGGCCCCTGGCAGAATGGGGACTGCCCTACGTGTGCTCTTCCAGCTTCCTATGTCTTGCTTTCAGTGCTCAAAACCACCAGACAGAGACGCCTTTCCACTAAAGCCTGAGTGGCTGGGGGCTGCTGTCTCCTTCCCAACCCTACCTGCCGCACAGACACCTTTGGCTGGACGATCGTTCCATTCTGCACCTGCACAGAGATACTGCCCCCTTCTAATTGTGGTGTTGACCCTCACCGAGAAAGTTTCTTCTCTCTTGCCAGGTGTTTCCCAGCAGCGCTGACCCTACCCTCCACTTCTCAGTGACAGCTCCTGCTTCATCCAGCTTCCTGCATGCCCTGCTTCCCGCCATGGCCCACGTGTGGGAGGCAAGGGGCCCTCAGGAATCTCTGGGATGGCCGTAGCATAAAATCACATCACACTGACTTAAATAGCAAAAGGAATGTATTCGATCATGTACCTGAAAAGCCCAGGGGAGACTTCAGTGAGGCTTGTTCCAGCTGCTCTGACAACTACCATGGAGAACCCAGCGCTTTTCTCTCTGCTCTTCCTTCCGTGCTGACAGCGTCCTCCTGGTTTTCCTTTGGGGAACGGTCCTCTCCCCTGTGGTTCAAAAGAGGCCGACCTCACAAACTGCAGAGGTGAGGGCTCCACTCACCAGCACCTCCCCACCCCCGCTGAGGGCCCCAGCCTGGGACCAAACTGGCCTACAGGAGCCCTGGGCCAGGAGAGGAGGCCGTGGAAGGCATAGTAAGGGGTAGGACCTGCAGGCCAGAGGACCTCAGGCACAGAGTTTCCGGGAGTAGGCCTTCACGGAGGGGCGAAGGTGAAAGAGAGTGTTTCCTATGAGGGCGCGACCTAAGCAAAGACATGGGGGAGTGAGACACAAGGTGGGATGCAGGGACAAGCTACAGAGACACTGCTGCCAGGAAGGACGGGACAGGGCCCATGAGGGGGGCCACCAGGAACCAGACGGTGTCAGCAGGGAGGTGCTCACAAGCCCCAGCTTCAGCAAGCACACCTGGATCTTTCTCACGGCAGGCTGTGTCCTGACCACGTGGCCTTTGCTGCAGCTTCTCCTTCCTCCCAAGGGACCCCGTCTCTCCCTCCAGCCCTGCCAGCCCTGCTCCTGCCAGCCCTGCTCCCATTGCCCCGGACTGGTCCAGCTGCTCGGCTGTGCTCCAGACCATGTCTGGAAGTCATTAGCAGACAGTGGGGGCCTCCTGCTGTCTGCACCCAGCCAGGAAAGCAAACAGAGCTGGGGGTGGGGGGGCATGAAAGGGTCCCCGGTCTTGGTCCCGAGGAGACAGCTGGGAAAGGCAAAGGGGGGTAGGGGCTGTGAGACCCACACTTTGGGCAGGGAACTGAGAAGACGTGCAGATTTGGGGGCTGTGGTATCTTTGCAGAGGAGAAAGGGACCTGCACTGGGCTCAGCTGGCAAGTGATAGGAGGCAGCAGTGACAAACGTGCCAGCAAGTCACCGTGGCCACAGCTCTGTCCTCACAGAGGAGGACACGGGGGCTTAGAGAGGTGAAAGGGTGCCTCGGGAGCCCTTGATGGGGATAATGCAGGGTTCCCCTGGGCTTTCTGGGACCCTCCTCTGGCCACTATGGTAACACGGGGGCACTGGGAGAGGCGAACCCCCAAGGCTGGAGTGGAGAGGCAGCTGCACAAGCAGCACCCTGCTGAAGACAAGGAGGAATGTGGAGGCCTGGCCCAGGGTGGGTGGAGGCTGGGGGTACACCTCGGATCCTCGTACTGCTCTGAGAAACAGCGCTGCTTGGACTCCCTCATTAACCAAGAAATCTGAGGGTTCTGGTTGTCAAACTGAACTCGTGTCTACAGGAATAAGCAGAGATGGGGTGGGAGTCAGGCTCTGGCATTGCTTGGGGGGGCCAGTCGAGGCAGGTGCCTTGTACCCATGGCTTACTGAATTGTCACCACCACCTGGGGTAGCATTAGCCCATTTTACAGATAGGAGATTGTGGCTCAGAAACAAAGTCACCTATGCAAAGTCACAATCTGAGGACTGCAGCCACTTGGGCCCTCAGGCTCCCTCAGGGCTGGATAAATGGGAGGGGCAGCAGTCAGGTGTGTTCCTGAGAATGAGCAGGAAGGGGTCGGGCCAGCCCGCAGGGCCTTCACCCGGTAGGAAGCCCACTCCCACCTATCTCCCTCCCCGCTGGCACATTCTCGGGGTAGGGATCTTGTTCCCGGCCCCGCAGGGGGACCTTTCCTGGCGCCTTCTTATATAAGGTCAGGGGCACAGGCTTGCAGCTGGAAGGACCAGGTGCTGGAACTCTGCTGAACAAAGTTGCTTTTCTTCCGCCAGGAAAAGAGTGAGGGAGTGAGGGCCAGGCCGGGGGCTCCCCACCAGGGAAGGAGGGGCTTGGCCCAGCCAGCGGCTCCACCAGAAGAAAGCAAAGAGTTCTCAGACCGGGGCCTTCTCTGTTTCAGGGCCTACAAGTTCCAAGATTTGAACTGGTCTCTGTGTTCATCTTCAATATTTTGGCAAGAACTGGCTTCCGGTTTTCAGGGTGGGAAGCTCCCCACATGTCACCAAGACGGCTCCAAGGCTCTTGAGCCACCTCCCCGGCTCACAGGTACCACCCTGAGGACAGAAACATCACGCTGCCATTAAAGAAGATATAATAATGCCGGGCGCGGTGGCTCACACCTGTAATCCCAGCACTTTGGGAGGCTGAGGCGGGCAGATCACGAGGTCAGGAGATCGAGACCATCCTGGCTAACACGGTAAAACCCCGTCTCTACTAAAAATGCAAAAAAAGTAGCCGGGCGTGGTGGCGGCGCCTGTAGTCCCAGCTACTCGGGAGGCTGAGGCAGGAGAATGGCGTGAACCCAGGAGGTGGAGCTTGCAGTGAGCCGAGATCGCACCACTGCACTCCAGCCTGCACGACAGAGCAAGACTCCGTCTCAAAAATATATATATATATATAGAGAGAGAGAGAGAGAGAATATATATAGTGTGTATATATAATATATAGTATATATAGTGTATATATTATATATAGTATATATATTTTGTGTATATACATAGTGTATATATATTTCATATATACGCAATAAAAAAGCAATTTAAAAAGATAAGTTTCAGGTGGTGTTATCTGGAATTTTACCTGAAAGAGAGAGCAGAGAAACCGTTCAGAAGTATCTTTATGTATAAACAGGCCAATCTCTCCTTTGCAGACTTGGCAGCCCGCCAGCCCCCACAGGTCCAGGGTTTGAAGCTCCACTGAGAGTCATTGGGCTTGGTTGGAGCCAGGTACCCCCGACCCCCGCCTCTACCCTCCTTCCCAGCCCCACACATTCCTCAGGCGACATGTGCTTACTGAGCACCCACCGTGGGCCCGGCATTGGTCTAGAATCTGGGACTATAGCAGTGGATAGAACGGACAAAACGTCCCACCCTCGGAGAGCTGAGGCTCCAGTGAGGGGGGCAGACATAAGCACCCACCGTGTGCCAAGGGTGCGGGAAGGAGGGAGGTGTGACGACCAGGGTCGGGGCTGCAGGATGTACAGTGTTCAGTGTTTGGGGAAAGTCTCCAACATGGGAGCAAAGACCTGAAGCAGTGACGGAGAAGCCTGCAGGATCCCAGGGGTGGAAAGAGAGCTCCAGGCTGAGTGGGGAGAAGCCTGGCATGGAGAAGAAACACGCAGGGGCCAGCCGTTCTGTGCAGCTGCAGCAAAGCCACTGAACAGGAGGGTGGCCGGGCAGTGGGAGAGGGCACTGAGCTTGCAGCTCTGAGCAGACGCCGGACAACACCTGGAGTCCAAGTCTGCATGTGGAGAACACTCTTGGAGTGGGTTGAATTGTGACCCTCTCACTCCCGAAAAAGATACGTCCACGTCTCAGAACCTGTGAATGTGACCTTACTTGAAAAAAAAGCCCGTGCAGCTGTAGTAAATTTAATAATCTCAAGATGAGAGCATCCTGGGTGATCCAGGCAGGCCCTAAATGCAAGCATGTGTCCTTACAGGAGACACAGAGGAGAGACACAGGGAGGAGAGGAGACCCTCACGGACCACCGAGGTAACGACGGAAGTTATGCATCCACAAGTCAAGGAACACCTGAGCCGCCAGAAACTGGGAGAGACAAGGAGGGATTCTCCCCTAGGCCCTTGCTGACGCCTTGAGTTGGGACTTCTGGCTTTGCAGAACAGTGTGAAGATAAGTGGGTGTGGCCATTGGGTCACCCATTTGAAGCAGCTTGTTACGGCAGCCACTGGAAATTAACACCCACTGCAAGGGGTGAGGGTGTAGGTGGGGAAACCAGCATGGGGGGCGCACTGAAGACACGGCCACCCAGCTGACTCCCGAGTTCATCAGGCCTGCCATGGTCGGCATTTGTTATGTTTACTCACCACCTGGATGTTTTAAAAAAATGTGCCTCCCTGTTTTCATTTAAATAAACTTATTTTAAAATGCAGCATTACATCACTAAGTTAAATATAAAACTAGATTCATTTCCCATACATAGAAGGGAATCATGAACATTAATTCAACGAAAACAAAACTTACTCCACTCTAATGACATGTCCTGCTGCCTGCCAAGGTTTCTGAGTCTGTGGCCTCTTCTTTGAGTCTAAAACATAAAACAGGGCTAGTGTCAGGTAGGTGTCAATGGCAAACTGGCATCAGAGAGAGCTTCTCCTGCCATTTAACTCCACGCCCCTATATCCCCTAAGGTCAGCATCACTCCCCTTTGCAGGGCCCGCACTTAGACAGCATAGCCCTCAAGGTGAACGTCCCCAAGCGCTGGCTGGCCCAGCCAGAGTAACTCTGCATGACACCAGCACATATAGAGTGGTGTTGGTGCTATAAATCCAGCAAGCAAAGTTCAGACTGAGGCGTGGGGAATAGAGTTTTCATGATGGGATGAGGTGGGGTCAGGGAGGGATTTGCTGCCCTACGGAGGTTGGAAGAAGGCGGCTGGCTACCTTGTGTCAGGAAACTTGGGGGGTCAGGGTAGGGGAAGCCGCAGGAGCCAGGCTGGGACCCAGTGCTGACCCCTGTGAAGAAATGGTTGAAATTGGTGTGAGCTTTCCGTTAGGACAGTGGAGACAGTCCTATGATGAGCCCAGTTTGTTTGGTAGTTTTAAATGCTGAGAGAGAAAGTGAAGTGCACAAATATTTAGTCACAGATTGATTTGGCCCTGCATGGTTCTTAAGTCACACGCACTAACTCTGACTTGAATTTCTCAATCCACAGAGTCAAAAAAGCACTGAGCCTCAGAGAGATTCCTGTGGCTGGGCTCCAGGGCCCGTGCAAAGGAGTGACACAGGGCAGCATGTAAATACCTGTCTGGTTCAGACCCAAGCTTCCTCACATCAAAAGAGTGTGAACTTGTAGGAGGCCCCAATTTCAAGCCAGGAATTCAGAAGTGCAAGAAATGAGTGCCAGATGACTTTGGTGTGCCTTGCAGATGCAGTCCACACCCTGCCCCAGGAGCCTGACACTTGGGTGGACCAGCAGGCCTTCCTGAGAGGGAGGGGCCCTGCAGGGTCACCTTGGGCTGGCCCTGTTCCTTTGCTAAGGGTCACAGATCGGTGGCTCCTCCCCGACCCCAGCAGGACAGCCCTGGAGCCCTGCACTCTCCCTTGGGGATTTCTGAACTCTCCCCACACCTTGGCAGAGTGTTTTATTCAGCTCTCCACCAAAGAAGGAAAATCTGTGATATCTGAGAACGCGGATGAATCCGGAGGGCATTATGCTAAGTGAAATAAGCCACTCGGAAGGGCAAATATTGCTGGATTCCACTCACGTAAGGTGTCTAAAATAGTCAAACTCATAGAAGTAGAGAAAAGAACCGTGGTTGCCAGTGACTGGGGCTGGGGAAACTGGGGAATTGTTTCTCAGTGGTTTACAAAGTTCTGTTACGCAAGATGGGTAAGATCTAGAGATCACTATGACTTAGTGCCCATAGCTCATGATTCAGAATTATACACTTTAAAATATGTTAGTCAAAAAAATCAGCCAGGTGTGGTAGCACGCGCCTGTAGTCCCAGCTACTCGGGAAGCTGAGGCAGGAGAATCACTTGAACCTGGGAGGCGGAGATCACAGTGAGCCGAGATGGCGCCACTGCACTCCAGCCTGGAGACAGAGTGAGATTCCCTCTCAATAAATAAATAAATACATATATACATAAATAAATAAATAAAATATGTTAGGAGGGTGGCTCTCGTGTTGGGTTCTTACAAAAATAAAAATAAAAGAACGCAAGGAAATTTTCAGAGGTGATGGATGTGTTTAGTACCTTGGCTGTGATGGTATCCCAGGTGTGTTTATATCTTACTCAAACTCACCAAGATGAATACATCAAATGTGTGCAATTTTTGTATATCAGTAATACCTCAACAAAGCTTTAACACAAGCCAAACTCTCCTCCACTTACCATATTTGAATGTGCTCCAGGAAACAGATCCTCAAAACAGTCTCTGGGATTTGTTTGCCCACGTATTTGAGGAACACACAGATCTCACCTCTTTGCCAGAAAGAAATGGGACATGGGACATCTGGCCTGCGGTGGCATCATGATGACTCAAAAGATGGCTGGTATAGCAAGAGATAAGGAGGCCAAACCTTTGGAACAGCAACTGGCTGTCACCCTAGTTGCTATGGCAACCATGGCCCAGGGAATAGTATCTACCCTACAGCATCATTTTCCTAAATGTGGCCCCATTCACAGGCCAGTGTCATCCACTGCTTATGTTGGTCAGAAATGAGGCAAGTGCAGAAATTGATTCAGTTTGGAAACATCTGTAGTATTTTGGTACAGCTGCAACATCTCAGTGCATCGAAGAGCATCACCAGTGTTCTCATCTTATTGCGTGAGACGCAGACCTGTTTGGGCTTTGTCGGGCTCACATAGGGAGTCTCCCGCGGTGCAGGCCAGCCCTCGTCACACACAACGGGACTGTGGTGTTACTACCTCTGAGGTCTTAAGATCAGTCTTTACTGTGACCCCACAGTATTTAAAATACAGAACCCATTTCTTTCTTTGAAAGATAATTTAAGCTTAACACTGACTTACGGAATAAATTGTTGGAGTGGCTACAATGAAGCATGAGAGATGAATTGTGAAAAGATAGCATCACTTGCTTCATTCCAGATACAAATTCAAAATGAATTCACTTTAAAATCTCTGCAGTCATTTCTGTCAACACGTTTCTGTATGGCTAGCTTCTGCACCATTAAAATTACTGAAACAAGAATAGGAAAACGGAGATATGTATTATCCCTGAGGGTAGTGCTGTGCCGATTCAGGCTAGGTTAGAGAAGTTAACAAGCAAGGAGCAAACTCATAGCATCATCTCTTATAGTCACCAGAAATGGGAATCACTGTTGGACTCCTTTTTGTTTACAGTTGCAAAATAACAAAAAGTTACTAATACAACTATGATTATTTATATTAATCACCTAATGTATGCTTTCAGTGAATATATCATTTTGTGATTTTAACCATTTTTTTAATATGCTGTTTGTTCTAGTTATATTTATGGAAAAGTTACTTTATATATGTCTAATCTAATATTTTATCTGTCTTGTATTTCACCTGTCTTGTTTTAAAATTTTTTTAGTAGTTCTTTTTTTTTTTTTTTTTGAGACGGAGTCTTACTCTGTTCCCCAGATTGCAGTGCAATGGCGCGATCTCAGTTCACTGCAAGCTCCGCCTCCCGGGTTCAAACAATTCTCCTGCCTCAGCCTCCCGAGTAGCTGGGATTACAGGCATGCGCCACCATGCCCGGCTAATTTTTGTATTTTTAGTAGAGACGGGATTTCACCATGTTGGTCAGGCTGGTCTCAAACTTCTGACCTCGTGATCTGCCAGCCTCAGCCTCCCAAAGTGTTGGGATTACAGGCGTGAGCCACTGTGCCCGGCCTAGAATTTTTTTTTTTTTTTTTTTTTTTTTTTTTTTTTTTGAGACGGAGTCTTGCTCTGTCATCCAGGCTAGAGTGTGGTGGCCTGATCTGGCTCACTGCAAGCTCTGCCACCCGGGTTCACACCATTCTCCTGCCTCAGCCTCCTGAGTAGCTGGGATGACAGGTGCCCGCCACCATGCCTGGCTAATTTTTTGAACTTTTAGTAGAGACGGGGTTTCACCGTGTTAGCCAGGATGGTCTCGATCTCCTGACCTTGTGATCCACCCACCTCGGGCTCCCAAAGTGCTGGGATTACAGGCGTGAGCCACTGCGCCTGGCCGGACTTTTTTTTAAATGACCTTCCCCCACAGAAAGCCTGAGCAGTGCCATGCTAGAGTGTCCCCAGGAATAGGCAGAAACTGACAGCTGAGCACATCCAGGTGCACACACAGGGGAAGGACGGGAAAGCGCCACGGCAGCCTTGATGGTGGTTTCATCTCCCGGGCAGCAGGGCACATGTGGCTGAACACCACGCCCAGGGCCTGACTGCAAAGGTGCAGAGTTGCNTTTTGAGACGGAGTCTTGCTCTGTCATCCAGGCTAGAGTGTGGTGGCCTGATCTGGCTCACTGCAAGCTCTGCCACCCGGGTTCACACCATTCTCCTGCCTCAGCCTCCTGAGTAGCTGGGATGACAGGTGCCCGCCACCATGCCTGGCTAATTTTTTGAACTTTTAGTAGAGACGGGGTTTCACCGTGTTAGCCAGGATGGTCTCGATCTCCTGACCTTGTGATCCACCCACCTCGGGCTCCCAAAGTGCTGGGATTACAGGCGTGAGCCACTGCGCCTGGCCGGACTTTTTTTTAAATGACCTTCCCCACAGAAAGCCTGAGCAGTGCCATGCTAGAGTGTCCCCAGGAATAGGCAGAAACTGACAGCTGAGCACATCCAGGTGCACACACAGGGGAAGGACGGGAAAGCGCCACGGCAGCCTTGATGGTGGTTTCATCTCCCGGGCAGCAGGGCACATGTGGCTGAACACCACGCCCAGGGCCTGACTGCAAAGGTGCAGAGTTGCAGTGACAGTTGAATGCTCAGTGTTGCTGGGGTCCATTGCACACAAGAAAGACATAGGACCCTGAGACTTGGGAGAGGGACAGGTCAGATAGCCACAAATGAGATGGAGAACCCTGAATCCTGACTCCCTGAGTCTCTCTGGACAGCAGAGGCAGTCCTCCAGCCCAGGGAACTGGCCTCCCCGACGGAAGAGCCTTTCCATGATTCCGTGATTCTGCCTGTGCATACCTGCCCCCGCCCGGAGCCGCTGTGCCCACAGTGCGAACTACATCGTGCCACAGCCAGACAGAGAGGCAGAGTCCCTGACTGCAGAGGACAGAGCCGGGACCCCCAAGGAGTTCTGTGACCTTGCCAATCCAGACCATCAGGAGCCCAGAGACTATGGTGAGTGGATGGGGGAAGGGAGGATGGATTCCAATGCATTTGGCCAAGGGGATGAAATGTGAGATTCAGTCAGCCCACAGTCATCGACATGGATGCATCCTATGATCCTGCTGGATTTGATGTGCCTGCCAGAGAGGAGGGAGAGATGCTGTCGGTCTGTGGGTTGGCTGATGGAAGCTTTCAAGGAACATGGCTGAAATGTTGGAATATCCTGGGACACTAAGGAGTCTGGAGGCCTAGGAACATACGCATTTGGGGGACTTCCTCCACTGTGGATGCCCTTGGGTGGGTATTCACAGAAGCTGCCAATATCATCATGCTGTGCCCACTTCAAGTGACTCACCCACACAACTTGCCTCCAGACCACCTGGCCCCCACATTTCCAATCTCATTTCTTCCAGATCCTGCCCAGGCAATCAAGCTGTTTGCCACTGCCCAGGCTGGGTATTTGTAGTGAGATTTTTGCCCCAGGTCTCCCAGCAAAGCAAAGGCTTGGGCAGCCATGTTTTAACCTGTTCTTTCTCTCCTGTGCCACCACTCACTTTTTTTCCCTGCTATCACATGTGAAAAACATGGGTGGTGGCTAACATTTTTGGTTTCCAGTAGGACCAAACCAAGGAGCCAAACCCACCCCAAAATGACACTACGGCTCAGGGTTTAGCAAACTGTGAACCCAATTTGCTCTGCCACCTGATGTTGTAAATAAAGTTTTATTGACACACAACCACACTCATTTGCGTATGGATTGTCCAAGGCCACAGCCAAGTTGAGTTGCAACAAAGACGACATGAATCACAAAACTTCAATATTTACTATTCGATACTTTCTGGAAAAAGTCGCCCAACCCCAGCCGTAGCTATCAGGAATTATTGTGCCCCTCTTTGGGGACATAAAGTTTTACCTGAATGAACTGGGTGCTGAGGAGAAAAGGGGTGAGCTGTTTTGGCGCTCTTCCATCTACCCTTCCCCACCCACCCTCCGCCTTTCTCCATCCTGTTCTGTATTCCAGGAGGCTGGTTATGGGCCACGTGGAAGGGCTCTCTTTGCCTCTCACTTCAAGTGGGGTTCAGCCCAAGGGAGGTATTTAGCAGAAGACTGAAGGGAGAGAGAAGAAGAAAATCCTTCCTGCAGGGCCTCCTGCATCCCACAGCCGAAGCTCACAGCTTCTATCAGAAAAACTTCACATAGCCCTTTCAGCCTCAGAGTTCCAGAAACTTCTCTCTCCCATTGTTCCTTCTGGCCTAGAAACAGTAATGGTTCCCTGCTATTACTAGCACCAGAGTACTGCCTGTGTTCTCCCCACACCCTGTCCACACCTTCACAAAGGGTCTTCTACTAAAATCTTCTCAAACTACCTATTTTGAGGGTGCCACCTGTATCCTGCAGGATATAAAATGTAACTCTGCTTATTTTTTTCTGTAACTAATTTTTTCTGGAGATAAGAGTCTCACTCTGTTGCCCAGGCTCAAGTGCAGTGACTTAATCATAACTCACTGCAACCTCAAACTCCTGACCGAAGCAATTCTCCTGCCTCAGTCTCCTGAGTAGCTGGGACTACAGGCATGTGCCACCATGCCCAGCTCACTTTTTATTTTTTGTTTTTGTAGAGATGAGATCTTGCTATGTTGCCCAGATTGATCTCAAACTCCTAGACTCAAGTAATTCTCCTGCCTCAGCCTCCCAGTGTGCTGAGATTACAGGCATGAGTCACCATAACTAAGCCTACAACTAAGTTTAATTTGAATTTTGTGCCCCATTCCACCAGGATGGAGTCCAATTTTAGTTTTCTGGTTATCTCCATTAGTTCAGGGTTTCACGCACACATGCATCACACACCTCTGCCCCTGCCTTCTCTAGAGTGACCCCACAACTGATCTGTGGGGTACAGTCCCAGCTTACTTCTGTTGTCTTGGCACAGTTAGAAACAACACCCCTCTTCACTCTCAGAGTCCCTGGTTTGGACAGCAAATTATGCGGTGACTGTATGTAGAAAGTGCTAGGTTGTTCTGGGGGGACGATCTTGTTCTCTGTTCATCATATCCAGCTAGCACCAGCCACACTGGCCCTTATGTAGTCTGGCCCTGAGTTTTCAGTCCTCAAAGTTTCCAGCAGCCTCCTCCTCCTCTCCTGACCACAGAGCCTGCCCCATTCTGTCCTCCTCAACTTCTTCTGCCTCCTCAGCTCCAGACACTTGGCATATCTCGGTGAACAAGACAGAAAAGAAAAAATAAAATAAAATAAAACCCTGCTTGCAAGGAGTTTTCTTCTTTTATATTTTCTAAAAGATGTTTTTAGGCTATGAACTTTCCTCTGAATACCACTGTGTATGCATCCCACATCTTACAGATTTTAATATATATGTTCTTACACAGTTTCAGTTCTTTTCTTTTTTTTTTTTTTCGGAGATGGAGTCTCGCTCTATCGCCCAGGCTGGAGTGCAGTGGCGTGATCTCGGCTCACTGCAAGCTCTGCCTCCCGGGTTCACACCATTCCGCTCCCTCAGTCTCCCAAGTAGCTGGGACTACAGGCGCCCGCCACCATGCCTGGCTAATTTTTTGTATTTTTAGTAAAGACGGGGTTTCACTGTGTTAGCCAGGATGGTCTCGATCTCCTGACCTTGTGATCAGTCTGCCTCGGCCTCCCAAAGTGCTGGGATTACAGGTGTGAGCCACCGCACCCAGCCCACAGTTTCAGTTCTAAGGTCCTCTTCTGCTCTAGGATAATTTTTTTTTTTTCTTTTTCCTTTTTTTGTTTTGAGACTGAGTTTCGCTCTTGTTGCCCAGGCTGGAGTGCAATGGCGTGATCTCTATTCACTGCAAACTCCGTCTCCCCGGTTCAAGTTATTCTCCTGCCTCAGCCTCCTGAGTAGCTGGGACTACACCAGGTACCCGCCACCACACCCGGCTAATTTTGTATTTTTAGTAGAGATGGGGTTTCACCATGTTAGCCAGGATGGTCTCCATCTCCTGACCTTGTGATCCACCCACCTCTGCCTCCCAAAGTGCTGGGATTACAGGCGTGAGCCACCGTGCCTGGCCAAGATTTTTTTTTTTTAAACTATCCTCTTATTGTAACCAGAAAAGTATTTTTGCTTGGTTTCTATTTTTTTGAAAATACTTAAATTTATTATACAATTTTATGAACATTCCTGTTACCTTCTCTTCTGTCATCCTCACAAGTTATTGAGCTAGAGTATAATTCCCATTTCACATGTGAGTCAACATGTCTGGAGAGAGCTAGCAATGAAGAGCCTTGGGGTCAGAATAGAGATCCAAACCCTAACCCGGCAGGCTCAGAGCAGTCCTGTTCCCTGCCATGAGAGGGTTCCAGGTATGGAGGCCATGCCTGGGAGTCCACAGAAATGGAGTTCTCTGGGGGAAACACCTCCTGGGCAGCTGCTTCTCAGCCCTGGCCTGAGTTTTGCACCGTCTCAGCGGTTGGTAGCAGAGGAACGAGGCTGTGCAGTCAGGGATGTGCAGTTGCCCTGTCAGGCCTGATAAGTCACCTGATTGCCTCTGCCCAACCCCACTCCTCAGATCCCAGGGGCAGCCCTGGCCCCCCCTGCTTGTCCCTTCCTCTAGGAGGGAGGTTAGTAAGGCCCTGCTCACCCAACCGGGGTCCTCCCAGAAGGAGCCGGAAACAGGGTGGAAGCTTGGCTAAGGTCTGGTGATAGAAGCTGTGGCTTGGCCTGCAAGGGGTACTCCAGGGGCACCAGGCAGGGTCTGGGCGTCAGGCAAGTAGCCAGGTTGAATTAGATGATTGCTTTCTTTTTTTTTTTTTTTCTTTTGAGACAGAGTCTCGCTCTGTAGGTGACTGCTTTCAATGGAGCAGTCAGGAAGGCTTCTCTGGAGTAGGGACAAGAGCCACGTGGGATGGGAGGAAGCCTTCAGTCTGGGGAAACAGCAAGGGCCAAGGCCTGAAAGAGAAGCAGCGGTTTCTTGTGCCATCCACTCGCCCTGCCGTAGAGAATGGAGCTCACATACCGCTTGTGGCCCTGGAGATCACCCATGCCTGGCCTCCAGCTCGCCCTTTGTGTGTGCACACATGCAGACACACACAGGAAACCTCTCACACCATGACTGCCCAGGATACGCTGGGCCCCTCTGAACGCACCCCTAACTAAGTGGGCCCTGGGCAAGTTTAGGGGGTGCTGGAGCTCGTGCCAGACCCCAGAGTGCAGCCCCCCCTGCAGGGCAAGAGTCTGTACCAGCTGGTAGCCACCTCAAGGGCCCTCGACCTGCCGGATGAGCCACACGAGGCGCCAAGCCTCTTGGGCCCCTCTCCCATCTGTCCAGTGGGTGGATTGGTCCAAAGGTCTGAGACTCTCTGTAGCCACTGTCTGACTCACTCGTGCTCCGAAAACCACCAGCACACAGCTCCTTTTCCTCCTCTGATGACAAGACAATTTCCCAAAATCCCTTTCAGCTGGGAGGGGTGACAGAAAGGCCATCTGGCCAACACCCATCCTTGCAGCCAGTGATCATTTATTTCCCAGCTGTGTGTTCTGAAGAAAATAATGAAGGCTCCGAATGTCACCGCAAAGGGTGGCTTTGCAGCTGTTCTTGGCAGTGACCCTGCTGCAGAACCCCCACTGATGGAGCGCCCTTCCCAGCTTCAGCCGCACCCGTCTGACTCCCCCAGGGACGCTTGAGTTTAGCTCACGGGGAAGCAGAAGCAGCCGCCTCTCCCTATGGACAGCCTGCCCCTCCCTAAGCTGTGGCTCTGGGACCCTCTCTGGCCTGGCCCCTGCCCTGCCTGTAGGCTTCCTCACTGTCCTCTGAGCATGCACGCTGTGCCACGTGGTCTGCAGAGCCTGTTCTCTTCTGTCCTCGTGACTACCCGGGAGCTAGGCTTTCCAAGCCCCGTTTTGCAGATGAGGAAATCAAGGCACCAGGAGATGAGGAGGCTTTGCCCAAAGTCACAGGCCAGCAGGAGCAGGCACCCGAGTGCAGATCAGGCCTCTGGGCCTGGGTTCCTCTGCATCCTCCCCTTATCCCCACCCTCCACCTCTTCCCATCTAGGTGCCCCGACTCTGACCAGCCTCCAGCCCAGCTCCCTCTTTAAGCCCCAGATACCTATCCGACTGCCCATGTACCTCTCCACTGCAGAATGGGGTGTCCACTGGCACCTATTCAATCAGGCGCAACCAGGTTCCTCACCTCCCCAGCCTGCTGCTGTCTTTGTTCTGAAAGCCAGCCTCAGCGCTCCTGGTGCCCTCCAGGGCTGGATCCATGGGGCATGCCACGCTTCCTTCCCTTCCTCCCCTCACCAGCAGCTCTAGGACCCTGTTTGTGCTCCCCCGAAGCCTCCCGCCCACCCAGGTTCCCACTGCCCCAGGGATCTTCCTAAAGTGCAGGTTCCTCCAGGTCAGTTCTGTCTAAGGCCCTCCGCTGAGCCTCCCACAATGGAGGGCATGGGGAGGCACCGCCCAGCCCGCCCTGTCTGTGGGCCCCACACCCTAGGCTCCCGGGCTCCACCCGCAGCACCCCCTGAGGTTCCTGCTTCAACCCATGGGGCTCCCCTCCCCACACTCTTCCCTTTCGCCTGGCCCTGCCTGCTCTGACGTCCCTCCCCCTGGCCCAGGCAGACTCTTACACATTTGTTATGGACAAAAGGTTTTTTATAGGCTGGGTGCGGTGGCTCAAGGCCTGGCGTAGTGTCTCATGCCTGCAATCCCAGCATTTTGGGAGGCTCAGGTGGACAGATCATGAGGTCAGGAGTTCGAGACCAGCCTGGCCTACATAGTGAAATCCCATCTCTACTAAAAATACAAAAAATTAGCTGAGTGTGGTGGCGGGCACCTATAATCCCAGCTACTCGGGATGGTGAGGCAGGAGAGTCGTTTGAACACGGGAGGTGGAGGCTGCAGTGAGCTGAGATTGCACCATTGCACTCCAGCCTGGGCAACAGTGCAAGACTCTGTCTCAAAAAAAAAAGTTTTTACAGCCCATCATCCATGCCTTGGTCTGTTAACAGCATCTCAGATTTGTCTTGGAGATGTCCAGTCCACCCCACCCCACCCCACAATGAGTCCGAAGCCCAGACCTGTAGTGACCATACAGAGATTGGCTCAGGGATGCATGATTCCCCACACAACCTAAGGAAATCCCAGTCCTTCCTCTGAACCTTTGGAGACGGGTGCTCGCTGTCCACTGGGGTTGCTAAGTCAGTAGGATACAAGCCTGGAACTTCCAGGGCCACCAGGCAAAGAAAGCTGACCTAAAGCAGAACAGAGAAAAGCAGAGCTGAGTGACAGAGGGAAGAGGAGCCTTCAGTATCTGAGTGCCTGGATCCAGCCGTGCCTGCACCTGCCCCATGAATTTTTCTGTTATGTGAACTAATTAAGTCCCCTTTTGACTTGCACCACTTTGAGTTTTTCTCCCAGTTGCACAGCATCAAGACTGGCTCCAGTGACCCTCTACTCCTAGGCATGGTGGCTGGCACCAGGAAGAAATACCTGGACAGAAGCCCCTGGACCCACTCTCGGGAACAGGACATTTCCTTTCTTTTTGGCTTCAGCTGATTTGAGGTGAGCTCTGCTCCACAGGCTTGAGGCCTGTGCTGGGAGGGACTCCAGGTGACACTCAGAGTCAGGGGACAGAAGCCAGGAGGAGAAGGCAGGAGCGGGCCACGAGAGCCTTGTGCTCAGTGGGGATCTTGGAGTCCATCACTGTGATCCATCGAGGCACCGCAGTCACACACTACAAGGATTTTCTTTTTTTTTTTTTCACTCTGTCGCCCAGGCTGGGGTGCAGTGGGGTGATCTTGGCTCACTGCAAGCTCCGCCTCCGGGGTTCCCGCCATTCTCCTGCCTCAGCCTCCCGAGTAGCTGGGACTACAGGTGCCCGCCACCACATCTGGCTAACTTTTTTGTGGTTTTAGTAGAGACAGGTTTCACTGCGTTAGCCAGAATGGTCTCATCTCCTGACCTCGTGATCTGCCCACCTCGGCCGCCCAAAGAGCTGGGATTACAGGCGTGAGCGACGGTGCCCAGCCAGGGATCTCCTTGTTGGCCAATGAGAGAACAGTGTGGCACCCCAAATGGTTTTCCAGGCAGCAGGTATAGAGGTACCTGGCATGAAGTCTCATGACAGTCAGGATCTAGGACCCCCGAGTGGGCAGTCACTGTGACCTGCCTACGTTTAGGGTCAGTGGGAGCCAAGACAGGGTTGGCGAGTCCCTTTCAGGAAAGTGGCCCCTGCCATCAGGATCTCTGCTGTGACTCCATCTATGCACTGGGACCACTTGGACATGCCAGACTGGAAGGCTAGGAGTCTGGAAGCTGGCTTGTTTTCAGTTATATTTGCTCACCAACATCTGCAGACTCATGAGAAAGTCCAAATCATTTCACTCCACTGATTGAGATCATGATGTGGGGCAGTTTGCACCCCTAGAGGACACAGAGTCCCTTGTTCTCCCTGCCCTGACTTCTCTGCCAAGGAGAGACTAGCCAGACAGGCTGGTGCCAGGAGGCCCGTGACCCCAACTCAGCAGGCTGGGCAAAAATGGGGGAGGCACCAGGGACCCCTGAGAAGAGCTGGTGGTGGGAGGGGAGGTCCAGCTCATTACGCTTCTGTAGGTGTGGTCCTGTCCAGCCTGTGAGGGCTCCAGGACAAAGGCCTGGCACATGCCTCCACGGCCCCCTGGACTCACAGCATTCCCCCTGCCCTGCTTAGAGGCCTGCCACTAGCCATTTTGCAGGCAGGACAGGAAAACCACGCTGCTTCTCGCAGGCAAGGGGCCAGCCTTTCTGCTTCCAGGAGCACCATGGTCAAGAAGCCTTTCCTCCAGATTCAGAGGTTCCCAGTTTTTTTTGGTTGAAGGATGATGAAAATGTTTCTGGAATTGATGGTGGTGATGGTTGCACAACTCTGGTCATATACTAGATGACACCGAATTGTATACTTAATTTTTCCCCACTTTTACTGTGGCATAATTGACAAATGAAAATTGTGCATATTTGTGGTGTACCGTGTGATGTTTTGCTACAGATAGACATTGTGAGATGACCACCACCAACCAACATCTCCATCACTTCACGTCGTTATTGGGGTTTGTGGTGTTTCGCTTTGTTTTTGTGGTGAAGGCATTAGCAATTTTCCAGTATACACATGCTGTACCTGAGGTCTCCAGCACACATTTCCCCCCTAACAAAACTGTACCCTCTCACCAGCACTCCCTATTTTGTACACTTTAAGTGGGTGAGTTGTATGTATGTGAATTCTATCTCAATAAAGCTGCTCGAAATAAAACAAAAACACAATGAGGATTACGCAATACAACAGCGTTGCTGTAGTCCTCTTTTTCTGCTCAGTAATACAGCCTGTGTCTGAGTCTCAGGGCTGCATGACATTTCCTCGTGGGCATGTTCCATTCTTCACATAACCCGTCCCTATTGATGGATGTGGGTTATCTTCAATGTTCGCTAAGTATAAACAGCACCAGGCGAACATCTTGAATATTTTTTGCCTGGTTGTTCATTATCCCATTAGAACATGTGTCAGAAAATAGACATTTTAAGGTCTTTCATACATACTGCCAAATTTCTCTCTAGAAAGTTGTACTCCCAGCACTTTGGGAGGCCAAGGTGGGAGGATCACTTGAGGCCAGGAGTTCGAGACCAGCTTGGCCAACATAGTGAAATCCTGTCTCTACTAAAAATACAAAAATTAGCCAGGCATGGTGGTGCATGCCTGTAATCCCAGCATGAGAATCTCTCGAGCCTGGGAGGCGGAGGTTGCAGTGAGCTGAGATCGCGCCACCGCACTCCAGGCTGGATGACAGAGTGAGACTCCGTCTGAAAAGAAAAAAAAGTTGTACCGATGGATACTCTCCCCAGCAGTGTATGGGAGTGCCGGCTGCCTCCGTCTGATGGAAGAGGAGAATGCCAGAGGCTCGAAGCTGCAGGGAGTCAAAGCTTGGCCCTGGCCAGCCCAACTATGGGGCCAGGACTGTCCCCACCCTGCAGCCGCCTCTTGCGTGCACTGGCACTTCTGCCCGTCCCTCCCTTGTCTTCACATCTCCTGCCACTCTGGGCTGTGGGCCCTGGGCTACTGCTTTTCCAGCAGCATGTGGTCCCCACACAGTCTCAGTGCCTGCTCCCGGCCAGGCAGGAAATGGATGTTCATGGGAGCACAGTTACATAGGGTTTGCAGGCTGTAAAGACACTTGCTACCCTCAGACCATCCCAAGATGGGAGAGCGAATGGCATGGGGAAGTTGTGAATGTTCTCATGGATTACATATTTTACAAGTCTTAGAAACATACTAGCCATGTGTAGATGCTGTTTGTACACTGATTTCAACCAACAAGCTGTAAAAGATATTTTGAGACAATCAAGGAAGTAGGAATAGGAAGTGAGTGTTAGATACTATTAAGGTATTATGAGTTTTGTTTGCTGTAATACTGGTATTGTGGTCATAAGAGTCTTTACTTTAAAATCCACACCATGAATTACAGGCATACCTGGAAGATACTTTGTGTTTGGTTCCAGACCATCACAATCAAGTGAATATCGTAATAAAGTGAGTCACACAAGTTTTTTGGTTTCCTAGTGTATATAAAAGTCATGTTTAAGCCAGGCACATTGGCTCACATCTATAATCCTAGCACTTTGGGAGGCCGAGGTGAGTGGATCATCTGAGGTCAGGAGTTCGAGACCAACCTGGCCAAAATGGTGAAACCCCGTCTCTACTAAAAATACAAAACTTAGCCAGGCGTGGTGACGCATGCCTGTAGTCCCAGCTACTCAGGAGGCTGAGGCAGGAGAATCCCTTGAACCCAGGAGGTGGAGGTTGTAGTGAGCCTCTCGAGATCACACTACTGCACTCCAGCCTGGGCAAAACAGTGAAACTCTGTCTCAAAACAACAACAACAACAACAAAAGTCATGTTTACACTATGGTCTATTATTATTATTATTTTGAGACAGAGTCTTGCTCTATTGCCCTGGCTGGAATGCAGTGGCTCCATCTCAGCTCACTGCAACACCGCCTCCCAGGTTCAAGGGATTCTCCTGCCTCAGCCTCCTGAGTAGCTGGGACTACAGGCGCACGCCGCCATGCCTGGCTAATTTTGTATTTTTAGTAGAGACGGGGTTTCACCATGTTGGTCAGGCTGGTCTCGAACTCTTGACCTTGTGATCAGCCCGCCTTGGCCTCCCAAAGTGCTGGGATTATAGGCATGAGCCACTGTGCCCAATCTACTATAGTCTATTAAGTGCGCAATAGCATTGTGTGTAAAAAATGCACATATCTCAATCTTAAAATACTTTATTGCTAAAAGATGCTAACATAGAGACACAAAGTAAGTACGTGCTGTTGAAAAAATGGCGCCGATAGACTTGCTAAATGCATGGTTGCCACAAAACTTCAATTTAGTGAAAAATTCAATATTTGAAAAATGCAATAAGGCAAAGTACAATAAAATGAGGTATGCCTGTATTAGCAAATCAAACCATATCAGGATTTGGTCCAGCAAAACAAAACAAAGCAAAAACTGTAGGGATAGATGGAGCAAGACAGGCCAAATGTTGATAATAGCTGACTCTGGGTGATGAGTACATGGGGGTTCGTCAGATTATTTTGTGTATTGCTTGAAATTTTCAAAACAAAATATATGTGTGTATATATATCCTTTAAGATCAGAAAGATTTTCTGAAGATAACACTATTGAGAAAAGAAAGTCAAAAAGTGGTTTCCATTTACAAGAAAAGGAAGATGAGTTTTGTAAATAGGTCTAATTATTTCCAAACATAAGCAACACGTTGCCACATCCTCAGAATGGGGAAGCCCCATTTTATTGGCTTGTCTTGTCTATGAATACATCTGGGAGGTGTTTTCCCTCCTAGAGTCATAATGAGCTCCCTTTATGTCAGCTCAGGCTGCGTAAAGAAAATCTCCACCCCTAACAACAGTGCCACTCACTGATGTGAAGGGATGGAGTAGACGCCAGTGAGCACTCATGGCTTCTCCAGCAACGGGCTTCCTGGTGCCTCATGGGCTGTGAGACCTGCACTCTCAGTGCTCCATGGCAAATTAAAGTTATGGTATCGGTCATTGCACAGATTGTGTAAACAGGTGGTAGTGCTACCAGCATCCCATGAGAAACCTCAAGGAACTTCACAAAGATCAGTGCTGAAAGACCATATCACAGGAAGGCTTCCCGGAAGGCAAGGGCCCACCTCCACCGTGCAGGGTGCATGAAGACAAGGAATGCCTAAGTGACTGGGCAGGCTGCTTGGAAAACCTCTAAACACTGCCAGGCCCAGGGCAGCAAAGGCCAGAGGAGAGGGTAAATGGTGCAGAAGTCCCTGGGGACAAGGGTCAACCTCGCCAGGCAAGCCAAGGCCCCCATCCAAGCAAGGAACAAAAAGCCCTAGAAGGCTGGGCATGGTGGCTCATGCCTGTAATCCCAGCACTTTGGGAGGCCGAGGCAGGCTGATCACTTGGACTCAGGAGTTTGAGACCAGCCTGAGCAACATGGTGAGACCCTATCTCTACCAAAAACACAAAAATTAGATGGATGTGGTGGTGTGTGCCTGTGGTCCCAGCTACTGGGGAAGCTGAGATGGGAGGACCGCTTGAGCCTGGGAGGTGGAGGTTGCAGCGAGCCAAGATCATACCACTGCACTCCAGCCTGGGTAACAGAGAAGTCTAGGCAAGCGTGGCTGCAGGAAGGGCTGGATCCAGACACACAGATCTTCTTTCCTGTTTTATCCCCACTCTCAGAGTCTCTCCACTTGGATCAAGTTGAAACCCCACAAGCAAAACCCCAGTCTTGCATTCTAACACCTTAGTAACTGTGTGGGAAAGAGATCTTCTCTTTTCTGAAGAGTCCAGCAAAACTCCTCCGGGATGACACATGCTGGTTCTCATCAGGCTGATTCAGGTCCCTGGTCCAGCCTGGAGCCAGACTGTGTTGATCGGCAGCCCCTCACGATCCAGCGGGCTGAGTGCAGAGAAGGGGTGATTCCACAGAAGAAGTCAGGGTGCTGTCCCCAGTGGAGAGGGAAACAGGCACAGATGACCCCCGCCACCCC
>NW_016816690.1:1965163-1980373 GCF_001698545.2 Rhinopithecus bieti
CCCCCGCCTGTTGGTCACTCCAGAAGGTACCATTGCTGGTTCACTTAGTGGACACCCTCCCTAAGCCTCCTACCTGCACCAGCAGAGGCTGGGAGAGTCTCATGTCCCACCCAGCTGTCTAGATGCACAGGGAAACGAGGCCGTGCAGCAGGCAGGGAGTGGCTCCAGGCATGCTCTGGGGTCTGGTCCATGCCCCTTGGTGCTGGGCTGACGCTTGCTTGGGATGCCGCTCATTGCCTGTCTGCATGGCTCACCCGAAACCCGCTGTCTGGAGAGAGACACCAGAAGTGTCCTGGGTCCCAAGCCTTCAACCTCTGTCCCTGTCATGAGTTCTAAGAATTATAGCCAAATGCCACTGCGAGACTCAGAGGAGACATTCACCACCACACTCAAAGTGCTCCCTACTCCTCCTACCCACCCCCAAGCCCTGGATCTGTAGGACTTCTGCAGTATGTGGTGCCGCTGGCTCAGCTGCCTACGGGCCAGGCAAGAACCCCAGGCAGGTAGCACAGCCAGCACCCATTCTAGGCAGTGGGACAGGAAGAATTTGGAGGCAACCCCCTTGAAGAAAAAGCCACAGTCAGTACTTAGCAACTGCTGGACTTCTCACACTGGTCCTGAGACACTGGGAGTCCAAACTTCCGGTCCTGAGACACTGGGGGAGTCTAACCTTGGAGCTGTTTTTTTTTGGTTTTGTTTTGTTTTTTAAGACAGTCTCACGCTGTTGTGCAGGCTAGAGTACGGTGATGTGATCTTGGCTCACTGCTACCTCTGCCTCCCGGGTTCAAGTAATTCTCTGCCTCAGCCTCCTGAGTAGCTGGGATTACAGCTGCCTGCCAGCACCACCAGCTAATTTTTTGTATTTTTAGTAGAGATGGGTTTCACCATCTTGGCCAGGCTGTTCTTGAACTCCTGACCTCGTCATCCACCTGCCTCGGCCTCCCAAAGTGCTGGGATTACAGGCGTGAGCCACTGCGCCTGGGCCCAAACTTGGGCCTTTCTTACTCTCAGCTTATTAGACAAGAATGCAAGGAAACAGGTGGCAGCCAGAGTGACAACTGCTCCGGTTTGTCCAGGACTGAGGGGCTCCCTGGGACGTGGGAATTTCAGTGCTAGAACCAGGACGGTCCTGGACAGACACAGACAGCTGGTGCCCCAAGGTTGCAGCCTTGGACAGAGTGATTGAGGAGCACTCCTGGAAGGGAGCATGCAGGTGTAAGGGGCTGCCCAGCTGGAGCAAGGCCACTCCCAGACCTGAAGGGGCTGGACCCCAAGAGTGTAGCAGGGGGAGAGAAAACCAGACAGAACCTGAGGCCCATGGAAGAGATTCAGTCGCCTCCTGGAGGGCAAATATCCTGACCTCACTCCCTATCCTTCCTGGACCTCCTGTTGGGTGTCATTCGTTAGCCAAAGCCCCACCAGAAGCCAGAGGGCCCTGGACCCCTGATGAAGCCAGATTCACAGGGCACAGAGAAGGACGAGTGGGTGGAGAGGGGATCTGCAGGGGTGCAGGGTAAACATTGGCACAGAGGCAAAGTTAGGTCAAGAGAGCCAAAAGTAGGCCCCTCAGAAGACTGCAAACCTGCCAGGCCAGGGCCCACCCCTCCACAATCACCATGGTGGCTTGAGTGAGTGGCCCAGGTGATTCTGGGCTCCCAGGCCTGCATAGAGCAGCCCCTCTGGGGCATGTGCTCTGGGAAGCCTGGAGTTCCTCATACTCGGGGCTGCTTCCCCCGGGGCTCCTGGCCAGGGCTGCTGTAACCCCAGAGCACACAGGCATCTTCCTGGGAAATCATACAGACGCGGCCCTTTGCTGGCCACAGTACCCCTTGTGCAGCCAGCGCCCCCCACCTAGGCTGCTGTCCTGGAGGACTCTGGGCACCGGGCTGCTCGGGAACCCTGCTGGTTTCCTGAGCCGGGTTCTCAGGGCTTCCCACTGAGTGTGTGAACTCCTCACCGCCTGCCAACAGCAGCCACAAACAGGTCCATCCCATACAGCCCCCAAGCGGCACAGGGCAGACACCCTCTACTGAGGGTTGAACTCCATGGCCAGGCCTGGGTTGAGCACTGGCATTAAAGAAAGGAGCCACAGACCACAGCCCACAAGGCCAAATCCCAATCCTGGCCTGTTTTTCTATGCCCAGCCAGCCAGCCAAGAGTGGTTTCATATTTTAAAGGATTGTGAAAGACAAATCAAAACAAAACAAAAAAATGCACAAAGAAGAATATGCAACAGGGAAGAGATCTAATGTAGCCCACAGTGTCGAAACTCTTTACCTAATGAATCCCTGTCATCCACTCTGCTGGGCCACTGCCCAGCCTTCAAGCCCCAGGCAAGTGCTCCAGGGCTGGCTTCCGCTGGGGTTCTGTAGGGAGAAGTCCCCATCAACAGAAGAGGCTCCATGGGGCAGAGGGTCCAACGTGACCGCAAGTGCCGCCCTCCCACCCTCGGCACATCTGAGCCACTGGGCCTTCCTCAGCCCTCGGTCAGGGCCGGGCTGCAAACCTCTGCCCCCAGGAGCACGTGGCTTTGGCCTTTCAGGAAAGGTCTATTTATAGAATAGGCAAATAAACACAATTTGAAACACCTACCTTTAATTATTCAAAAGAGGCTCTTACAGGCTTCCTACCCCCTCCACACTGCGCCCTCGCCTCACACTGGTCTCCACTCAGTGACCAGCCTCCTGCCTTTTTTTTTTTGGTACCAGGAAGAGTCTTAAATGGGGTACATGACCTCAGTCCCTACTGAGAGGTGAAGCCGGCTGGACTTCCTGGGTCGAGTGGGGACTTAGAGAACTTTCCTGTCTTACAAGAGGTTTATAAAATGCACCAATCAGCGCTCTGTAAAACGCACCAATCAGTGCTCTGTAAAATGCACCAATCAATCAGCAGAATTCTAAAAGTAGCCAATCCGGGAAGGATTGAGAAAAGGGTATTCTGATAGGACAAAAACAGAACATGGGTGGGGACAAATAAGGGAATAAAAGCTGCCACCCTCTCCGCACCAGCCCCCAGCGGCCACCGGCTTGGGTCCCCTGTTGCCCAACTGGCACTCACCTTCCTTCCTTACATTACCTGCTTGGATCCTGTGGGCGTTTGGTTCTAGGCAAGGTGTGTGCAGGATCGGCACTGCTCACTCCCTGTGCCTTTTTTCTTTTCTTTCTTTTTTTCCTTTTTTTTTTTTTTTTTTAAGACAATCTCACTCTGTCACTCTGTCACGTAGGTTGGAGTGAAGAGGTGTGACCTGGGCTCACTTCAATCTCCGCCTCCCAGGTACAAGTGATTCTCCTGCCTCAGCCTCTCGGGTAGCTGGGACTAAAGGCACCCACCACCACGCCTGGCTGATTTTTTTGGTATTTTTAGTAGAGATGGAGTTTCACCATGTTGGCCAGGCTGGTTTTGAACTCCTAACCTCAAGTGATCCTCCCGCCTAGGCCTCCCAAAATGCTAGGATTACAGGTGTGAACCAGTGTGCCCAGCCTGGCCTGCTTTTCTTACCTGGCCTTTGCTTCAGCTGGCCTTACACCCAGCGTGCCCTTCCCTGCCCAATTTGCAGCTGAATGCCTTCCAACTTATAAAATTCAGTTAGAATTGGAATGTCACTCCTTATTTTCTGTGTGTGTGTTTGTCTGCTAGACTATGAGCCATAAGCTCCTCAAGGGTGGAAACTGGGTTGGTTTCCTCTCTACACGCCCGGCCTAGCACAGGGCAGGCACATGTAAGTGCTGAGGACATTTGGAAAATAAATGAACAGCCATACTTTACCTCCCCACACAGCCCGTGGATGTGAGGCCTCTCCCTGCTCCTGCAGGGACCCCAGCATGTGGATGTGAGGCCTTTCCCTGGACCCGTGGGGACCCCAGCATGTGGATGTGAGGCCTCTCCCTGGACCCCAGCATGTACCTTTTTGTCCCTGAGAAGCTACTTTGCCTGAAATAACTGAGTGATTGGCATGGGGTGAGCGTAAGTAGGGCCACACAGGTGAGGAAAGGCAGGTGTTACCTTCATCAGCTGTCTTCCCCGTCCATGTGGCTGCCACAACAGGACACCGCAGACTGGGGGGCCTGTAAACAACAAGGTTATTGCTTACAGTTCTGGAAGCTGGGAAGTCCAAGATCAAGGCACCAGCAGATCTGGCGCCTCATCAGGGCTCATTTCCTGGTTCATGGGTGGTGCTTTCTCACTGCATCCCAAGGGACAAGGCAGCTCTCCAGGGTCCCTTAGGTAAGGGCACGAACCCCTTCACGAGGGCTCAGTCTTCACGACTGAAGCACGTCCCGAAAGGCCCTGTATCCTAATAGCATCATCTTGGGGGCTAGGATTTCAACATATGAATCTGGGGGGACACAAGCATTCAGTCCACAGCCCCAGCCCCTTTGTCTCAGCCAGAGAGTTAACAGGAACAGAGCGACATGGGGTAGCCTGCCGCCCACCCACCACCGCTGTCTCACGGCCAATGCTTGGTGCAGTATCAGATTAGTGCTCGTCTCGCACAAACCCCCACCGTCACCTGGCCAAGCAGAGTGGAAAGCCCAAGTTTTCCAGGATGCCAAGGCACAGAGGTGCATCAGGGACAGTGCTGATGACCCTGGGCAAGATCCCAGCTTTGCAGCACAATTTGAAGTTCTTTCTAACCAGAAGTCAAATTCCAGCTACAAAACAATGTTTGCAGAATGACTGTACCGTTGTTTAAATACTTTAAATACTGACTATAGGTGCAGAGGATAACATTTGGTGGTGGGTAAAAAGTTGAGTCATTAGCCCTTTAAAAACATTTTTATCCTCTCTTTCCTGAAATGAACATGTATTTCTTTTGTAAGAAAAAAGTTGGCCAGGTGCAGTGGTTCAGGCTCTGTGTGGTGGCTCACGCCTGGAATCCCAGCACTTTGGGAGGCCAAGACGGGTGGATTGCCTAAGCTTAGGAATTAGAGATCAGCCTGGGCAACATGGTGAAACCTTGTGTCTACTAAAATACAAAAAAATCAGCTGGGTATGGTTGCAGGCACCTGTATTCCCAGCTACTCAGGAGGCTGAGGCATGAGAATTGCTTGAATCGGGAAGGCAGGAAGGCAGAGGTTACAGGAAGGCAGAGGTTGCAGTGAGCGGAGATCCTGCCACTGCACTCCACTCTGGGCAACAAAGTGAAAGTTTGTCTCAAAAGAAAAAAGAAAAAAGTTATAAAATGTATAAGTAGCCCTATTAAAAAAAAACAAAACCTACAATCATAAAAGAATACACGAGTTCAGCTTTGTGGCAAACCTCCTCCAGAGTTCCCACAGGAGAGAGAAAGACGGTGAAACAGATCCCTGTCACCCAGGAACTTGAGAGAGAGGACCACTGCGTAGCCCGGCCTGCCCTGATAACAGGGATGGGGTGTGGCCCTCTCTCACCTCAGCCCTGGGATGGTGGTGGGGGCTGGTGGTGAAGCCATCTCGGGGACAAAACCTGAGCTACATGACCCTGCCCCTTTCCAGGCCCCAGACAAGCTTCTTTTCCTTAGAAGGATTCCTGCCTTGGTTTCCTGCCTGGCTCTCCCCCTCTGGCTGTCTTGAATCCTGGCCCCAGATCAGTTTTCTCAGATTTTCCCTAACCGGGGATTTTGTGTGCGTGTGTGTGACCTACTCATACCCCATCCACCCTATCCCAGCCTCTCAAGATGGGCGGGGGTGGAGCGGTGTGGCTTCCTGCCCCATGCCAGGTCTGGCCCTTAGCCCTGCTATTCCCGGTGCCCCATCATCTTAAGTTTGAGCTGAGGATCGGCCTCCCTGAGGCAGGACACTCTGTCTGAGTCATGACACCTGTGATGTGTCCTCTGGGCTCCCTGAACCCCACCCACTGCCCACTGTGGGCACCACTCAGAGATTCCCCTAGGATTTCCCTCCCCACGCCATGGAGAGATCCAGTGCAGTACTCCCAGCTGCAGGCCTCAGCGCCCTGCACCCCCAGCCCCCTGGGCCCTCTGCTGAAGTTCAGGAGGCCCTATGGTCCCTGGGCTGGGCTGTGTCTCTGGGCCACACTGAGATATGCCTGGCATTTCTACATCTGGAAGGGCAAAAGGAGATCAGGAAGAACAGGTGACCACCCCAGGTCACCCTGCAGCCATAGCCCAGCCAGATTCAGGCAGAGCTGGGCTGGTGGAAACTGGTAGAGAGGACCCTGATGCCAGCATGAGAGTTGGTGAAAGTCCAGCCTGGACCCCACGGGAGTTGGAAGAGGCCCTCGCCCTACCACGGGCCCCATAACCCTCCCCAGACCGTAGTGGGATTGTCACAGGGAAAAGCAGCTGAACAGGGCCTGTGGCCAGGGGATGGCAGGTGCATTCCTCATCTACCTGGACAGCCATGGGACCCAGCTGGGCAGTTTGTGTTGGGGGTAGAGCCTGGGGGAGGGGAGAAGATCTCTGGGCTGTTCGGGAGAAACCAGATCAATGAGCAAATCTCCCAACTATCAAGTGCTTGCAAAAGCTGCTTAGGTGAAGCAGCCAGGTCTTTGGCTCACTTGCTGGCCAGAAAGGTTGAGGCACTCCTGGAAAGTGTGGCTGGGGCCGGCTGTGGAGAGCAGCATGAGCAGTGGACACTGGAACTGTGAGGAGCAGACTCCACACCCGGCTCCCCCTGCAAGCACAGGTATGGGGTCCAGCTGAGAGAAGCACCTAGGCATGGCCCTGCATCTTCCCTCCTTCAAAAGGGCCAAGCCTGGGCCCCCTGATCCAGACCAGGGCCTCCTTTCCCGGCTGCCACCGGCTTCCTGCCTAACCATTCCCCCGGGCCTCAGACTTTAGTTCCAGCATGATCAAAGAGTCAGGACTCTACTTGGTTGCAAATGACAGAAGTCCCTTGAGAGTACCCCAAGCAAAGATGAGAATTTATTGAGCTCTGATACTGAGAAGTCCAGGAATAAATCCTGGTTTCAGATCTAGCTGGATCCAGGGGCTCTGATGTGTATCATCTCCATCCTCGATCCATCTGCCTTGCTCCAATTGCTCCACTCTTCAATGGCCTCTCTCCACCCCACTGCAAAAGTGATGAGAAGGTCCCCAGCATCATCAGGACATCCTCCTACCGGCCACACCACTCAGGAGAGGATAAGCCATCCTTTCTATTTAAAAAATATTTTTCTGTAGAGACAAGGTCTTAATATGTTGTCTGGGCTGATCAAGCAGGTCCTCCCGCCTCCTGAGTAGCTGAGGCTACAGGCACATGCCATCACACCTGGGTTTTTGTTTTGTTTTGAGACAGTTGCTCTGTCACCCAGGCTGGAGTGTAGTGGTGCAATTTCGGCTCACTTCAGCCTCCACCTCCCAGTTTCAAGCCATTCATGTGCCTCAGCCTCTCGAGTAGCTGGAACTACAGATGCACATTACCACACCCAGCTGATTTTTGTGTTTTTAGTAGAAACGGGTTTTGCTGTGTTGCCAGGCTGGTCTCGAACTCCTGGGCTCAAGCAAGCCCAAAAGATCTCAAACTTTTGCCCCCGCAAAGTGCTGGGATTACAGGCATGGGCCATTGCGCCCAGCGCACCAGGCTGCTTGTTTTTTTCTTTTTTTTCTTTTTTTACTTTTTGTAAAGATGGGTCTCCCTGTTGTTGCCCAGGCTGGTTTCCAACTTCTGGCCTCAGGTAATTCTCCTGCCTCGGCCTCCCAAGGTGCTGGGATGAAGAGCCAAGCCACTGTGCCAGGCCAAGCTCATCTTTTCTGCTAGTTTCCCTCATGTGCTGAAGCAAGTTGTCAACATCCCAGCCTGGGCCACATGCTGACCTCTGAACCACTGCCCAGGCTATGTGGCCAGGCCCAGGCCATCAACCTCCCAAATGACTCTCAGAGGGCTGGTGCTCCAAGCAGGAGTGATGCTCAGCCAGCAGCTGCTACAGATGCATCCCGGGGGGTGGTAGTGTGCACTCGTGCCATTCCTCACCATGGAGCTGTGACTCCTCCAGGAGGATAAAGGGCAGATTTGGACCCTGTTAGGACCCCAGGGCTCCTGGGTTCTTGGTGCTAGCAAGACAAGGCGATGACATCACCCTGTCCCCACCTCAGTTACAACAGTGGAGGCCAGTCTGGGCCAAACAACCTGATCTCCACATTCAAGTTCTAGCCCTCACCCAGGGGACCTTTGCACCGTCTGCAGCTCCCTCCTTCCTGGCTTCGCTAGGCTCTGGACCACCTGCACCAGTGCAGCCCTGCCCAGTCCCAGGCAGAGCCTGGCACCCTCTCTGCTGCTGGCCCAGCCCCCTCCCTGTATCCTACCTGGAATTTTTAGCTCTCTGTGTAACCACGAGCTTAGTGTCTGATTCCCTTTCACTTGTAAGTGTCAGGAGAGCAGGGCCAGAACTGTTCTCTTTCATCAATAAGTCTCTAGCACCCACACCCTGACAGGCGTGAAGTGGGTACTTAGCAATGAGAGAAGGAAGGAAGGAAAGCCAGCCTGCATAGTGGAGGGTTGCCGGCAAACGCGGCGGCTCCTGAATCGCTCTGAGATATCCCAACAACACGACTCGCCCAAGCCCCCTCCTACACTGTCGTGGAGTCTGTTTTCTCAGCCCTCCAATGGCACAACCTCCTTCCCCCGGGGCTTGCAGAGTCGCGGTGAAATTAAGTCAGAAGAATGCTCTAGACGAGATGTAAAATCTTTTTTTTTTTTTTTTTTTTTTTCCCACGACTGAGGAGGATCTGTTTAGAATTTCAGGATTTTCTTTTAAGAAAAAGAACAAAAAAACAACAACAAAAAAACATCTTCAAAGTGCGCAAACGTTAGGCCGGTTCTCGTGGCTTTCCTCGGGAGACGAGGGGCCCAGAGTGCAGGGGGAAGGGGAGGGACGGCCGGGAACCAGGGCGGAGAAACGCGGGCCTTGGTGCCTCACTGGAGGGTCGGATTCCGACCCCAGGCGTGGGAACCCCCGGGGCCCTCGCGGGCCTGCATCGCAGGACAGAGCTCCGGGAGCAGCTGGGCGCGGGTGGGGTCGGGGCTTCCTGGGGCGCCTCCAGCTTTGTTCACAACCTGCGGAACCCTCGCCTCCAAGTTTGGGCTCTGCGGTAAATCCCAGGTTCGAATCCTACCACTACCGCGGCGGTCAGGTTTTGGCAGAGTCCTTTTTTGCCTCCAGGAGCGTCCGTTTTCTCACCTTTCCGCCAAGCCCAGGAGTTCTCTCCATGCAGGGTGAGGACCAGGCTCAGAGTTTTGTGAGCTCTGAAACAAGCCTGTCACCCAGATGGGAGCGCGGCAGGGACAGCGGCTCACGCGGGTTTCCTGAGCTGGTGAATGGTGCCGGACCCCCTGCTCTGCGCCTTACACAGACCGTCTGACTTCTCAGCACCCCGGAGAGGGAGCCTCCCTGGGTAGCCCGTTTCACAGATGGGAAAGCGGAGGCACAGCGCGATCGGGCCCTGCCCGGCTTCCATCGCACTTACTCGTGGCTGAGTCGGTGGTCCAATCGGGCGGTCGGTGCCTAAGCTCCGCTCCCTTTGGAATCTGCGGCCGCGCGCGCCCTCGCTTACGTTAACGCGGTGGGAGCGCCTGGCCCCCCCCTCCTGCTCCTGTGGGGCCGGGCGCCGTTGTACGACAACCGGGGGCCAATGGGAGCAGGCAGGCGGGGAGGCCCCGCCCCGTCCCCGCCCCGCTGGGAGGGCTCCGGGTTATAAGCGCTGGCGGCCGAGCTGGAGCCCGCGGAGCGCACGGAGCCCACGGAGTCGCCCCAGCGTCCGAACAGGCAGCGCCCCGGAGCCGCGGAGGAACCCGAGAAGCAGCCACGATGTGCGGTGAGTGCCGCGCCCGCCCGACTCGCCTCCTCCTCGCCGCCCGCGGGTCCTGGCGCCGCAGCCTCCGCCCGCGAGCAGGCGCCGAGGACCTGGCTGGGGGCGCCGATCTGCCCCGGGCCCCACCGAGGGGCTGTGGTCGGCCGGGCCTGCTGCCCCTCAGCCGCGTTCCCGAGTGGCTGTCTCGGAGGTGTGGGCGGGGGATGCCCAACCCGACTCCCGGTCTCGGACACAGTGAGGGGGACCGAGGCCCGCTCCCCACGGAGGGGAGGGACTTGGTCCTGTCCGGCCTGGACCCCGTAACAGAGGGGTCCCCACCCCATGCCGACCGAGGCCGCTGTCCTCCACGTCTCCCAGTCGCCCACAAAGGCGGCCACGGGCAGGCCGGCGCATCCCGGGTGCGGGGCGCCCATCCCGGTCAGCCCGCCGCGCCTACCGGGGAGAAGAGAGGCGACCCCGCCCCGCCGTCCCCGCAGCCCGCGGGTCGCCCCCGCGGCGTCAGTGCGCTCAGGCAGGGCCTGCGCGCCCTCTTCGCGACCCCAAAGGAACCTCTGGTCCCTAGAAGGGTTGGTGCCGTGTTGCCCCCTCTTCGCGCGGGAAAGAGGCAGCCACTGCCGGAGCCTCGGCCCGGAGCCACGAGAGGGAGTCCGGGGCGGGGAGCGGGGCCGGGCGTCCGATTCCCGCGGCGTCCCGCGCTGTCCTGCGTGGCTGCGGGACCGTGGGGAGGGCGGCCGCGGCCCGGAGCGCACATCTGCAATTCTTTACTCTCCTGGCTGGGCCGCCTCCGCTGGCCGGGAGAGCGCCGGGAACTTCTGCTGGGACAAAAGGTCACTGTGCTCTTATTTTTTTTTCCTTGAATAGGATTCAGTTACCCATTCCAGCCGCCTGTGGCTGGAGGACCTGGAGGAACTTCTGAAGCCATGAAAGGCCTCTCTCTGACTTTGCTGAGGGCCGGGGTGGGGTGCGCCTGCGGTGAGCCCTGGCGGAGGTCTGTGCAGGCCTTGTGTCCGAGGCCAGCCGCTCAGCAGAAGGGAACCATCTACGGTGGAGCGGGCAGCCTGCTTCGGGTTGCAGCCTCACCCAGGCTGAACAGGCATCCGTTGAAATTCCTGAGCCCTCAGCTAAAATCTCATACTCCCAGACGCCATTCGCCATGTGTAGAGCTACCTTTGGGTGTTTCTGGGGACAGAGATGAGGCAAAGGTGGCAGTTTTGTCAGATGTCCAAGCCCTGCGGGTTCCAAACCTCTCAGTGTGGCTTTCAAGACCCTTGGCCAAAGCTGGTGGCCTTGGAACGAGACTTGTGCAGGAGACCCTTGAACCAGGAGGGTCTGCCCCCCAGCACCAGAGGCTCTCCTTCCCCTTACTTTTTGGATGCTCCTCTGCCCCCACTGCCACCCCTGCCTGTCATCCTCCTTCTTACTGGCATCTGGTTTTTTTCCAAGTCTCTCTGAGCTTTGGGGGGGGGGGGGGCCCCCTCCTCCTCCAGCTCACAAAATCACAAGTGTGTTTGTTCTGCTTCTTAAAGGGTCACACACACGTTGTCTCCTAGGGAAAGGTTGAGCTTGGGGTGTGACCACCTGTATCCTCAGATCTTCTGGTACTGACTTGTGGTTGTATGTGAGAAGGAGCTTGAGGTCCCCAGAGGACACCCAGGGCTCAGGAGTGGCTGTGGTCCATGGGGATGCCCACTCGGAGCCAGAATCAAAGAGTGCATGCTGGGTTCGGTGCCTTCTCAGAATTCTCAGATTTGCTGATTTGGGGCTGGGGCAGGGTGGGGAAGTGGGGAGGGCACAGCTCAGCAGGAAGTCGTGGAATCCCTGCATGGGAAAGTTATTTCCTTTTCAGGAACATCAGGAGAAAGTTTCAACTTGGTGCTAATGTGTCCTTAACATCTCTGACACTTGCTAAGTATCCTTTGCACAGGAGAAGCCATTCCTGGCTCAGAGCAGGCAGCAGCAGCTGGCTAGAATTGAGTACATTGGTCTGTTTTGGGGGTTGATGGTCTGAGTATGTCTGACAAGTGATACTGATTTTCCTTTTATGGTGGTTTTCTTTTGGCATGAATTCATTTCAATTTTTGAAAATTTAATCAATTTCTACAGAAAAAAAAAGTAGTGATTATGCTGTTAGTACAGGGATACCGCAAGAATCGTGAAGATGCTCCTAGAAAGAACCAGATAAGCTCTTCACTTTATGCTGGGGAAGCTGAGGCCCTGCGAAGGCTGTGCGCACCTGGCGTCTGAGCAGTCCTCGGGGCTCAGATCTCTTGGGCCGTTCCCACAGGGGCGGAGACCTAAGGCGCTTCCTTATCACTTGGCGATGACACTGCTGAGATTATGTCTTGCTGTCCTTTATCCTGCTGCTTCTTTCATGGGAAGCCAGGACTCGGCAGTAGTTGATCCTCTGCAAACAGCAGATGATTCTCAAAAACGTTCAGTGCACTGAGAATTTAGCTGAAATGACACTCTGGAAGTTGCTGGCATTTTGCTGACTTTCTGCGACAGAAAATTTACAATATTTCCTCCCTCTCTCTCTCCTTTCCTTCTCTCCTTCCTTTTTCATTCAGTGGAAATGCCCTGTGTTTTCCAGGCCTTGGGGGACTCGAAGATCCCATGGGTGTGGTCCTCCCCTCAAAGAAGGGGCAGGTGAGCCGCAGGGCCAGTCCAGAGACTGGTCACCAGTAGGGACGGGATGCCGATCAGGGCAGTGCTGCTGTGGAGGGAGGAACTTGAGCACGGGCTACAGCCTGGTAGAGTACTGGCTGAACCGGGAAGGCAAACATCTTTTTGTTTGGGTCACGGGGTTTTAACCTTTTCCTATATTAGTTACCAACGTACAAAACTGGGGGATTTCACATAAGTAGGTGGGAGTTTTGGCTTCTCTTGATAAAATCTGAAGATGAGCAACCCTGAGTCCTTATTTCCAAATAGGGCCTGGGTGACCCCTTGGGTGATGGACGCAAACTCCCCTTTTCTCCCAGTCCTTCCCAGCTGCTTCACTCACTGATGGGACTCTGCACAACAGAGGCAGGAGCTGACTTTCCTAGGAAGAAGGGGAGGGACCCGGGGCAGTGCCACAAGGGCCCAGACATAAGCACAAGCCCTGCAGAGAGGAGGGGGGTGGCGGGCACGCTGGGCTGGTGCACAGCATGAGCCAGGGTATGGCAGGAGGGAAGAGGCATGCATGGGGATTTGGCAGGAAGGATTTGTGCTTCCCATCCACAAATTTGTAAACCGTCCCTGTGCTTCCCATACTGCATAGTAATCCGTGAGGGAGAAAAAAAAAAAAACCCCACAATCACTGTGAAGAATTGGAGAATCTTTAGTTCTTGCCAGAAGGTGAAGCCCTTGCCTTGACATCACCATCTTTTGTCCTGGTTGGTGTGGTGGTCTCCATTGGCTGCTGTAACAAATGACCGCAAACTTGCTGATTTGAAACAACAGAAATGTATTCTCTCACAGTGCTGGAGGCCACAGGTCCAGAATCGGTTTTACTGGGCCAGATCAAGGTACCTCCAGGGCTGTGTATTCTCTCACAGTTCTGGAGACCACAAGTCCAGAATCGGTTTTACTGGGCCAGATCAAGGTACCTCTAGGGCTGCGCCTCCTCCAGAGGCTCCAGGGAGAATGCGTCCCCGGCCTCTCCCAGCTCCTGGGGCTGCGCATTCCTTGGCTTTGTGGCCGGGTTGCTCCAGTCTCTATGCTGGCTGCAGCCCTCCACTCTCTCCTCAGGAGTTTCCCAAGTTCAGAAAAACCTTCTATTTATACCTTTATGGTGTAGCGTCAGTAAACAGTGCTTTTCAATTGAGAGATTATTTTTGTATCTAGCAAAATTAGTTTATTAAGACATTAATTTGAGACTATAAATTTGAGAGAAAATTTTGAAAATGAATTCCACAATAAAACAATTGAACTATTTAGGTATTTTGTTTTTATTTTTAGAGGCAGAGTCTCACTCTGTTACCCAAGCGGGGATGCAGTGGGGCAGTCATGGCTCACTGCATCCTTGAACTCCTGGGCTCAAGCCATCCTCCCACTTTGGCCTCCCAAAGTGCTAGGATTACAGGCATGAGCCACTGTACTTGTCCCCTTCTTTTCTTAAAATTTTTTTTCTTTTAATTAAATTCTAGAGTATATGTCACTTCCCCCTTTGTTTTCGGTGAAACTGTAAGAATGAAAGGGACACTAGCAACTTTTCTGTTAAAAAATAGAAATGGCTGGGCACGGGGACTCATGCATGTAATCCCAGCACTTTCAGAGGCCAAGGCAGGCAGATCATGAGGTCAGGAGATCGAGACCATCCTGACCAACACGGTGAAACCCTGTGTCTACTAAAATACAAAAAATTAGCCAGGCATGGTGGCGTACACCTGTAGTCCCGGCTACTTGGGAGGCTGAGGCAGAAGAATTGCTTGAACCCGGGAGGCAGAGGTTGCAGTGAGCTGAGATCGCACCACTGCACTCCATCCTGGTGACAGAGCAAGACTCTGTCTCGAAAAAAGAAAAAAAAAGAAAAAGAAACGTCCTGTCCGGGTGACCGCAGGAAGCAGAGTCTATTATCCCATGGATTCCAATGGTGAGGTTACTTTAACCCCTGGGGTCTGGAAGAGGCCTGGGGCAGGCTAGGGCTGTCTCCAGGGGAGCCAAGTCCCCTTTTTACCCTGAGCCAGGTGCCGGGTCTGCTCAGGGCCCCCGCCAGGCCCGCAGGTTCCTCTGCCTTTCTGTAAGAGCCTGGCGTGGGATCACATGCATGCGTAGCACCTCCAGCTTTGATCTTGTTTCTGCGAGGAGGTGGCAGGAATTGTCATCCCCACCTCACCAAGTGACCTTTCCTAGTGTATGAGAATGAGGGCTGGATGGTCAGAGAGGCCACAGCTCCTCAGCAGCCCTAGCCCAAGGCTCAGGGGACTCCCCACACCTGTGGGCCTCACCCAGGAGAGTGGACCTGTCCCTCTTCCCCCAACACACACAGGCAGACCCAGGCACACACGTGCACACGCTTGGGAATTTCATGAGACTCATTGAGGCAGACATTCAACTTGGCCATACTCTTCTGTTGAGACAGGAAGTAATGCAGTTTGGGACCTGGGATATTATTTAATCTCTAGGAGGCTCATGGACTATAAAGGTCAGTCCCTTCAGTTCTGAGAAGCACCAGATGGTGGGAGAAAGACAGGCTCTGTGAGGGGACAGTCCCGGCCTGGGTGGGTGGTGACATAGCTCCCCAGAGCCAGCCTCTCCTGTGTGGAGCACTGGCTGGGCCTCTCCCTGGAACGGTCTCCTCACTTGCAGTGAGGGCTGGGCTTTCGTTGGGAAGCCTATGCTTGGAAAGTTGGAGAGATTTTTCAAAACAGCATCACCAGAATCAGAACATGGGCCCAACCTGGCTGCTGCGAAGTGGAGTCTTCCCCACCCCCCAGGCGGCAAACCCTTCCTCCCTCCACCACCACCCCGCCCAC
>NW_016816690.1:1980621-2006709 GCF_001698545.2 Rhinopithecus bieti
CCCACTCCCCGCCGTCAGCACTCCAGGGGGTGTAGAGAAAATCCCAGGAATTCAGTGCCCCGGTGTGGCTGACCTTCTGGCTGGGTGTCCAGGGAATGTCACCTCCCTGCGCTGGTCATTGTCGTTATCTGTCACTTGGGGGTTGAACCCTGAGCTTTGGAGGCCCCTGCCTGTGTGCTCCGTCATGGTGTCTTTGCTCCTGACTTCCTGTGTGATCTCTCGGGCCTTGTACAGAGGAAGTACTGGAAGCCCCAGGTCATAGCAGTGAGCCGGGGCAAAGGGTCTACAATCTCCTCTCGGAGGGCTCATGGCAGGTCCTTCTGGAATCCCCTTGAGTTTTTCTCCATCCCTCTCCTTTCGGGACCTTTCCCGGTTCATTTTGTGTATCAGTTTTGAGGATAGGGCCCTGAAAGACTGTCTGGAAGCTCTGGGTGGGTGACCACAGGGGACATGATCAAGCTGGGTGGTGGGGCCAGGGCAGCCTCTGCCCCCAGGCCGGGCCTTTCTCCAGGCCACCTGGGCTCTCCTGCCGGTGGGAAGGATGCTTGGCCCAGGGCCATCTTTGCAGAGGTTACAAAGTGCTCCCTTTATTTAAAAAGAACTCCAGGCTGCTATATCTCAGACTTTCCATGAAGCCTGATTTTCAGGCCCTCCTGCCTTCAGCTCTCCTGGCCTCTCAATCACAACCCTCTGCAGGTTCCTGGGAACCTGAAGGCACCTCCGTGTCCAGCCCCTCTGGGCGCTCAGCATCCGCCACCTGGCTGAGTCCATCCCTTGTCAGTTCCGTATGAGAAATAAGACTGCTCCTAGGTTTGCTAGGCCTGATGTCTGTTCCCTCTCAGTTCTGCAAGGAGATTTCCAAGCTAAGAAGAGTAACAGAAAGGGGAGGACTTTCCCCCAAAGAAGTTTGGTGTCATTTGCTGCCCCATTCTCAGCTCACTTAAAATCCTGTCACCTGCCAGTGATGCCTACACCACGGGCAGCCCTGGGAGTCAAGGCCAGGGAAGAGCAGTAGATCAAGGCAGGAAGCGACAGAGGCCTTGGAAAGGGGGCGGAAAGATGGAAAAGGGGTTCAGAGGAGGGAAAGATCTTCATTTGGGGTAGGGGGTTGGAAGAGGCATCACATGTGCATAGGCTTGGGTATCCGAGGGGTGCATGCACTGGGCTGAGGGCACGCTGCGGGAGTGGGACCCAGAGGGCAGACACTGCAGGATGGCATGGGAAGCAAGGCAGGCTCAGGCCAGACAGCAGGAGGGGTTGACTTCAGGCAGTGGTCCCCCGGGGCAGAGAGGACGAGAGAGGGACGTAGCTGGAACGTGCCTCACCATGGTCACCGAGGCCCTGGCGGAGAGGGGCTGAATAGGAAGAAAAAGGTGGAGTTGGAAGCTGGACTGCCCCGTGGTGGGGTTCGGCTCTCAGGGGGCAGCACCTGTCCTGGACCCATCTGGTGCTAGGCGGGCATCTCTGCCGAAGCCAGGGACCCTCTGTGTGAGTTATGGCTCTCTCCTTGAGATAGGTTTCTATGCTGATTGTGGGAAGGTGGGGGTAGAAGTGGTGAGCCCAGGCTTGCAGTCAGGCAGACCTGGCTGTGAATTACTCAAGTCTTTGGAGGTGGAGCCTCAGATGCCATCTCTATCCCTGGGAACCACAGTTTCTTGGCACAGGATGTCGTGAGGATTAGAGGAGGTGAGGTTTGGGAAGGGTTGGCATGTGGGGAGCCCCTGTAGATGGTGGTCTACCCTGCAGGCCACGCAGCAGGGTGCTGGGGGCCTTCCCTGGGCCCTGGCTCATTTGATTAGAAGGCTGTCCTCATGCCAGTTCTGGGATCCTCATGGTGCATGGGGCCGGGGGTGTTGTGCGGGGGGACGTAAGCCTCTCTGTTTGAATATCTTGGGGTTAACTGAGAGCTCTGGTGGCGCCGTGCTCCCATTGTAAGGGGCTGGCACTTAGGGACCTCCTGCCTTTGTGTCCCTCTTGTCCTTGCTGTGGGTCCCAGCGTGCAGAGCTGCTTGTGCTTGGCAGACCGTGGCTGTCTCAGGCGCAGCGCAAAGACTACCTTCTCTGGCATGCCTCCACCTGTTCATTTATTCGTTCACTCAACATGGATTTATTGAGCACCTGAGATGTGCCAGGCCCCGGGCCAGGTGCTCAGGACTCAGCAGTGGATGAGACAGATGTGGTCCCATCCTCCAGAAGGTTACAATCCAGCGGGGAGCCGAAGAAAAACACAAGGAAGCAAGTGCTGTGTCGAAAAACCAGGGCTATGTGGCTGGAAAAGGCGGCGGGAAAGGCTCGCATAGGGAACCTGTCTGCTAAAACCTGCAGAATGGGTCAGAGCCGCCTTTGCAAAGAGCTAGCAAGAGCCAGCTTTGCAAAGAGCTGTCTACTCCCACCCCAGCGGGAAGCCCTTTCCCCCCTCCTCTGCGGGCTTGGGAGGTCCCTGTGCATCCCTGTCCTTCTCTGGAGCCCTCAGTGAGGCCCCCCGATGGGTCCATCCCGGTAGCTTGCAGTACCCAGTACAGCAATGCGGCCTCGTGGGCCTGAGAACTATTTACAGATGAATTAAATCTTGATCAAGCCACAGCCAAGTAACACATTTGGTTTAACCATTATTTCCCCAGGCAGAAGGCCAAGATGAAATGACAGTAAATGGTACTATTTCCCCTTGATTTTATTGAATGATAATCTCTCAAGGGATAACTTCTCAAGCTCCTTGCCCTGTGGCAGGCACTATTGTAGCCGTCACCCTTGTTTCACTGACAGGGAACCTGAGGTCCGAAAGTTCAGTGACTTGCTGGAGGCTGCACCAAAATCAAGGGGTGGAGCTGGGGTTCGAGGTGGGTTCCGGCACTGGCCATGGCCTCTGTGCTTCTGGCTGTGCCTTGGCTGGTGAATGGCAGTGGCAGGGAGGAAGCCAACCCAGGTGGGTGGCCCTGAGCTGGTGTTTTTAAGGCTGGGGCATGTGCTCAGGTTGCCCCTTCTTATAGCCCTCGTATGGCTGTTGTTCTTCAGGGGAGTGGAACTGGGGACCAGCTAAGTCAGGTGGGCCCGGCCCCGCTGGAGAGGTCGACGGGCAAGAGGGCCTGGCCAGGTCAGGGCTGGCATCCCCTGCAGAGGGAAGGGCCGTTGTGGTCCTGGTGCTTCAGACATGCCAGGAGGGTTAGAGCACTGGTGGAAAGCAGAACCAGACAGAGGCCCGGCCTGGCTGGGGGTCCCAGGTGCTGCGTGATCACTCCTCCTGTCCCCAGAAGCTCTCGGGTCCCCCTCACCGGAATGCCTGTGCCCCAGGAAATCAAGGTGAACCAGGCAGGTCTGTGTTGTGTACACCACTGTCCAAACAGCTGGTCCATGTCAACCCTCAGGCCTTGGCTAGGACATCTCCCCGTGGATGGAATGAAGTCTTGGCCTATTTAGACATTATCTGGCATCTAGATAATGGTGATGTTCTCTCCACCACCTCATTCATGTAGGAGCACATGGTCACGTGTGATACTGGCACACGGTGAAACGTCTTAACCATATAAAGAGGACACGTGCAGTGGAAAGGAAGTTTCTGCTCGACGTCCAGTGACCTCAGAGGCTACCACTGATGGCCCTCTGGCCGTGGTGCCCTTCTAGAAATGCTCCATGCTCCTCCCCCAACCCTTGCATAATTTACTCATGTTCTGCAAGCTTCTTTTCCTCTTGGCACATCTTGGAGATTTACATTGCCTTCCAAGAGAATGCCAGCTTTCCCTTGCTCTGTTGAGAGCTTTCTCCAAAAGGCCGTGCTGTGTGGCTGCACTGTCTCTTGCCTGGCCCCTGCCAGACATCAGGCTGTCGCTAGTCTTTGACAACCACAAGAGCCCTGAGCAGCTATCCTCATACGTGTGCACACGCATCTCCGCGAAGACATCTGCTGGATACCTTCCTAGAAGCCCAACAGCTCTGGTCCACAGATGCGAACATTTTTAATTTTGAGAGATTGCCAAATTGCCTTCCAAAGAGAGTATGCGGATTTAAACTCTCACTGTCAAACTGTTTGATCTTTACCGACCTCATAGGTTTTAAAAAATGGATTCTCACTGTAGCTCTTATTTATGGATGGAAGGAATTCCAAAAGGGAATTCTGATGTAAACAGCAGGAGAAATTCCTGGGAAAGGAGCTTCATTTTATTTTGTGTTTTATTTTAAATAATAAGAGCACAGTGTGAATGCTGTTTTATTCACTTGAGTGCAGTAGAGTGCAGGGAGGATCCAGCCAAGAGGATGAGCTGCAAAAGGAAAGAAACAGAGCTTCCTTCATGAAAGAAATGACTGAAGAGATGTCACTATGCAAGAGGGCTCATGGGGAAAATGAGATTTATGAGTTCTTGCGCAAAGATGGTGAAAACCACTCCTTGGCAACTTTTCTCACTGCAGTGAACTCCCATGCTGTGCCTGAGTGGCCACCGGGCCTCCCGACTGGGTACAGACCCAGCTGGTGGTCCTGAGGACAAGGACCCCTTACACCCCTGCTGGTGTCCAGTAGGCTGTCGTGGGTCCAAAAGTCAGAGGCGCCTTGCGGAGCCTGCCGAACGTTCTCGCCTGACATGCGTGCAGCAGTGAAGCCTGACTGGGAGGCGGGGAGCTGCAGGGGGGAGTTGCAGAGCTGACTCATGAAGCACTCAGGAACATCACTCAGATGCAAAACCTTTTCAGAGTTGGCAGTGGGTACATTTCTGAACCTTTGTGTCATCTGTGATGTCTGTCTGCCCTTAGGGTGGTACAGGTATAATTCTAGAACATTCCCAGCCCAGGATGCCAGGAAAGTTTAGTGTAAAAGACTCCAACAAAGATTTTGGGTTGTTCCCTCCCTTGCTTAACTGTGGTCTTTACATTGACCAGAATTGGACCATGTGCCCACAGGGAATTTTCTGGTTGTTTGTTTATTTCTTTCTTTCTTTTTTGTTTTTTGTTTTTGAGATGGAGTCTCTCTCTGTCACCCAGGCTGGAGTGCAGTGGCACGATCTCAGCTCACTGCAACCACTGCCTCCCAAGTTCAAGAGATTCTCCTGCCTCAGCCTCCTGAGTATCTGGGATTACAGGCGTGCACCACCACACCCAGCTAATTTTTCTATTTTTTTAGTTCAGACAGGGTTTCATCATGTTGGCCAGGCTGGTCTCGAACTCCTGACCTCGTGATTTGCCCGGCTTGGCCTCCCAAAGTGCTAGGATTACAGGCATGAGCCACTGTGCCAGCCTCTGGTTGTTTTTAGAAGAATTAATGTTATGGAAAGTTTCACTGAGGCTGGGCACTGTGGCTTATGCCTGTAATCCCAGCACTTTGTGAGGCCAAGGCTGTGGGGATAACTTGGGCCTGGGAGTTCCAGGTTGCAGTGAGCTGAGATCACACCTCTGCACTCCAGCCTAGGCAACAGAGTGAGACCCTGTCTCAAAAAAAAAAAAAAAAAAAAAGGTTTCACCTAAGCATGAATGGTGATAATTGCACAACTCTGAATATACTAAACCACTGAATTGCATGCTTTAGATGGGAGTATGCTATGGTACATGACTTATATCTCAAGAAAGCTGTTAAAAATTTTTAATTGACATTCAAAGATGTATTACTCCATTTTCATGCTGCTGTTAAAGACATGCCCAAGACTGGGCAATTTACAAAAGAAAAAGGTTTAATGGACTCATAGTTCCACATGGCTGGGGAGGCCTCACAATCATGACAGAAGGTGAAAGGCACATCTCACACGGCGGCAGACAAGAGAAGAGAGTTTGTGCAGGGAAGCTCCCTTTTATAAAACCATCAGATCTCGTGAGACTTACTCACTTTCACGAGAACAGCATGGGAAAGATCTGCCCCTGTGATTCCATTACCTCCTAGCACTGGGGAATTGTAGGAGCTGCAATTCAAGATGAGATTTGGGTGGGGACACAGTGAAACCATATCAAAAAGTAACTATCTTTTTAAAAAATAAGGTGACAAAAGTACCTCCCATGCCCAGATGTTTGGGGGCTGTCGTGTGAGCCTCTGGAACCATAAATAGCAGCAGCAGCCCTGTGCGACTCTCACTGGGGGCACTTCAGCCCTGCCGCATAAGGGCCTGAACTGCACACACAGACCTTACATTCAACTCCTCTCACCTGACCTAAAGACGGCAAGGAGAACAAAAATAGCCTACTGAGAAAATTGCCCTTGGCAGATTTTAAAAGAAATCGCCTATAACTGCTCAGAAAGCACAGTGTACATATTTTTATATATAAATCCCCTCCTTAGTACATGTGTGCAAACATATCCTGTGTACAGTCGCTTTCAGGAAGCATGTTAAGTATAATTTATAGTACTATTTAATTTTATTGCCTATTTTTGACTGTTTATAGATTAATTAAGTTTATATGATGGGACCTCGCTCACAGTTCAGGAATATAACATTCATTTCATTGAGGTTTAATCATTTATTCAGATGTAGCGTATTGACATGAATCTGATCTTTCAACGACCAGAGATGTTCCAGGTGGTTTCGTGTATAATCACGGTCAACTCTCCGTTATCTGTGGGCAGGTTGTCCTCTCTGAGGTTCACCTCTGGAAACATTTCAGTCCTGATCAGATCTTTCTCTCATCCCAGCAAAACATAGTTGGGAAAATAAACCTTCTTGTAACCCTCGTGGCCTCCATCCCCGGGCGCTGGCCAGTGGATAGGAATGTTTAAGTCCTGAGTTGGGGATTCTTGGTTCCACTCTGGCTCTGGACGAGTCACAGGCTCCCCTGGGGCTCTGGTCCAGAAGTTAAGAGGAGGGCCATGGACTAGCCTCAGAGGCTGTTTCAAGCATAGGATGACTCTGGGACCTGGTGGCCCAGTGCCTAGTCCACAGGGCGTTCTCGGTAAGGCAAGTTGCTTTTGTGGTCTGAGAGTTTGTGTTCGCCCATCATTGTCTGCTGAAATCCTCACCCGCATGGCGATGTCAGTAGGAGGTGGGGCCTTGGGGAGGTGAATAGGTCATGGGGACAGGGGCCTCATAAATGGGATGGGTGCCCTTATTTAAAAACTGTGGGGCCGGGTGCAGGGGTTCACGCCTGTAATCCCAACACTTTGGGAGACCAAGGAGGGTGGATCACGAGGTCAGGAGATCAAGACCATCCTGGCTAACACGGTGAAACCCCGTCTCTACTAAAAATACAAAAAAAATTAGCTGGGCATGGTGACTCACGCCTGTCATCCCAGCACTTTGGGAGGCCGAGGCGGGCAGATCACGAGGTCAGGAGATCGAGACCATCCTGGCTAACGTGGTGAAACCCTGTCTCTACTAAAAATACAAAAAATATTAGCTGGGCATGGTGTCGGGTGCCTGTAGTCCCAGCTACTCGGGAGGCTGAGGCAGGAGAATGGTGTGAACCGGGGAGACGGAGCTTGCAGTGAGCCGAGATTGCACCACTGCACTCCAGCCCAGGCGACAGAGCGAGATTCCATCTCAAAAAAATAAAACCTCCAGATAGACCCCCGCCCCTTCCACCATATGAGGTTGGAATGAGAAGTCACTGTGAGGAATGGGCCCTCACCAGACACTGAGTCTGCCGGCACCTTGGTCTTGGACTTCTCAGCCTCCAGAACTGTGAGAATAAATGTCTGTGGCTTATGACCCAGGCAGTCTGTGGTATTTTGTTACAGCAGCCCAAGCCAACTAGGACAGTTACTGTGAATATGCCTGAAACCCAGTGACATTTCTATGACCCACACTGTTGCCTCCTCCATGGATATGAATACACACTTATCACATATTCTGTTCCACATGTGAACAGGACTGGGTGCCAACACACAGTGAGGAACACAAAGATAGAAGCACCAGCCTGTGCCCTTGGTGGGGACTGTGGGTATCCCATGATGTGAGAGCACTGAGGTGGCCAGAGCCAGGAGCACACCTGCCCAGGGTGGGGGCTGGAGCTGAGCTTTGAGGTGGGCAGGTTTTCCTAAGTGGTGGGAGAGAGGATGAAGGGACAGAGCAATGACGGGATGGGGATGGGGCGTGCACAGGGCAGGAGAGAGGAGATCAAGGATCTGTCATCACAAACGAGGAGTGCAGGAATCTGGAAGGCAGAACCAACACCACAACGGCTAACTTTCTATTTGGAAAAATATTATCTTGAAATACGAATACAGAAAGTCAAGTGGAACAAAATCTTCTTGACTCATAGGCCTACCTTGAACATAAGGATTCTGCAGGGGCCAAGGGGCATGAGATGGTTTTATTCTTGCTGTCATAAAGGTAGTGCTTTTTTTATTTTGAGACAGAGTCTAGCTCTGTTGCCAGACTGGAGTGCTGTGGCACGATCTCGGCTCACTGCAACCTCCAGCTCCCTGGTTCAAGCAATTCTTCTGCCTTGGCCTCCCGAGTAGCTGGGATTAGAGGCACGCGCCACCACGCCCAGCTAATTTTTGCATTTTTAGTAGAGATGGGGTTTCACCATGTTGGCCAGGCTGGTCTTGAACTCCTGACCTCAGGTGATCCACTCATCTCGGCCTCCCAAAGTGCTGGGATGACAGGCGTGAGCCACCGCGCCCGGGCTCACATAGTGCTTATTTAAGGCCCAGCTCCAGCCTTACGGAGAGGGGGACCGTGGAAGCAAAGACCCCAGTGCCTGTCCCATCTGCCTCAGGGGCTGCCGTCACTTCCTGTGGCACTCCTAGATGTGTGCGCTGCAAATCGGGGAGTGCGTGGAGGTGGGGTCTTCTGGATGTCCCAAGGTAGCTGAGTTTCATGGCTGCCTTTTCTCTTATGGACATTGCCACACTGAAAGCTGCCTCCTGCAAGTGCAGCATAGGATGAGTTCTCAGCAGTGAAACTGCCAGCCCGAGACATGTGACATAGACTTTCTGGGGTCACAGGGGGAAGAAAGGGTGCGCCGTTTCTTCAGATGTGCCCGGGGAGGGGCACACCCACCTCCGCAAGCCCCTGGGAGTTCTTTGTGATGCCACCTTGGTGCATCCCCACAAGCGTCTTCTTCCAAACATAAGCTGAGTATTTTACGAATGCGCCATTTTTTTTCTCTTGGAACAGGAATCTTTGCCTACATGAACTACAGAGTCCCCCGGACCAGGAAGGAGATCTTTGAAACCCTCATCAAGGGCCTGCAGCGGCTGGAGTACAGAGGCTATGACTCGGCAGGTGGGTCTGCGGCCGCCCTCCTCGTGGCTGGGGACGGGGCTCCGCTGCTCTGGTCTCACCCATTTCCTCTGTAGGGGGGTGTACAACCTGAGCATTTTCTGCTACTTTTAACGTCTCTTTTCAATATAAAAATAACACTTGTCCGTTAAAGAAATTAGAAAACTGTAGACAAATAGAAAGAAAGAACAAGGGTGAAAAACCCCAGAAAAACCCGTTCATCAGAAGTCCCCCCGTCAGGAAGCAGAGAGGGTACAAAGCGGCAGTCATGCCGCGTGAGTACGTCCTGGACAGCTGCTCTGCAGCGCGGTGACGGACTTGAACAACACTGTATTGTGCACATACAAATTTGCCAAAAGGGTAGTTTTTTTATTATCGCTCAGGCTGGAGTGCAGTTCTGAGAAACTGGCTCACTGCAGTCTCAGACTCCTGGGCTCAGGCGACCCTCAGCCTCCTCAGCAGCTGGGACTACAGGCGCACACCACCACACCCAGTTAATTTTTTGATTTTGTAGAGATGAGGTCTCACTGTGTTGCCCAGCGTAGCCTCAAGCGATCCTCCTGCCTCTGCCTCCCAAAGTACTGAGACTATAGGTGTGAGCCAGCGAGCTCAGCCAAGAGGGTAGAGCGTGTGCTAAGTCCTCTTATCACACACGAAACAATACATAAAGAGGGCAGGAGGAGACGCTTGGAGGTGACAGGTTGATGGCATAGACTGCGGTGATGGTTTCCCGGGGGCACGTGGGCCTCCAAGCTCATCAGGTGTAACCGTTGAGTGTGCACAGCTTTGTGCTTGTCAGGCCTACCTCAGTGAAGTGCCTTCATTAAAAAAGGACCCGACCCCCAGTCGTTGGTTCCCCCCTCTGGTCGCTCTTGTCTGTTGGGGTGATCTGTGGTGGAGAGGGGAAGAGGTGTTGTACGTCGATATTTGCATATTTACAAAAAATATGCAATTTTGTAATTTTATATTCTTCTCTTTTCACTTAGCATTTCTATGACCCTAAACTCTTTCATTCTTTTTTTCTTTTTGAGATGGAGTCTCGCTCTGTCACCCAGGCTGGAGTGCAGTGACGCTATCTCGGCTCACTGCAAACTCCACCTCCCGGGTACAAGTGATTCTCCTGCCTCCACCTCCTGAGTAGCTGGGATTACGGGCGCCCACCACCACACCTGGCTAATTTTTGTACTTTTAGTAGAATCGGCGTTTCACCATGTTGGCCACGATGGTCTTGATCTCTTGACCTCGTGATCCACCTGCTTTGGCCTCCCAAAGTGCTGGGATTACAGGCGTGAGCCTCCACGCCTGGCCGATCCTAAAGTCTTTCTAAGTAGCTTTCTAAGTGGCTACACAGTGCTCCATGGGGTGGCTGTCCCAGAGTTCAGGCTTCCACTCACTACAGAGGTGATGTTTAGTCTGTTGACCCTGTTTAATTATGCAGCCTGAGGAGAAGGGGGGAATCCCGATTATTTTAGATCCCTGTCGACTCTTACGATAGACGATGGGAGGAACACGGACTAACGCAGTGGAGATGCCAATGAAAATGTCACAATGTGAGGAGCCCTTGGGATGAATGCCCTGCCTGGGCCCATTGCCATCAACCAAGGGCCTGGTAGCGCCTGCAGTGGGGAAGTGTCCCGAGGGGCTCACCCCAGGCAGGAGCGGGGCTGGGGGCAGCTATGGCCCGAGAGGAGGCAGGAGCTTCCCCACTTGCTGTTAAGCCTCTTTCAAACTAGATTTCCTGAAAACTGCCCAGCTCTCCAACCTGCCGTAAACGGACAGCCCGGGGCATGCAGCCCTGGCCCCGTGGAGCACCTGTGCCAAGTGTGTGAGAAGAAGCTTAAGTTCCAATATAACAAATAATGTCTACATCACAGGTGTGGCAATCGATGGGAATAATGATGACGTCAAAGAAAGACACATTCAGCTGGTCAAGAAAAGGGGCAAAGTCAAGGCTCTCGATGAAGAACTCTACAGTAAGTGGAGGGCCTCGGAGCGGGAGGAGCCAGTGCAGCACCAGTCTAGGACCGTATTCCAACAGCGTCGGACACTGGAGATTTTCACTTGTCCCAGCTCAGATACACAAAAGGAGGGTTAAGCCCATGCTGTAAAACCGGGCTTTGCAGGGTGTGGGATGGTTTATTTTAGGTGGTGGCAGCACGGGGATAATTTTTTTTAAGTGTTAATAGTTATATATAGTAGTTATTTTAATTCTGGCAAATGATACTGCTTTTCTGTTTATGGTAGGGCTATATCATTTTCTTTTTAAAGCAAGTTTATTTCTGTGAAGAAGAGAGCTAAGCTACAGACAAGTAGTAAATAATCCTCAGCATGGGCGGTTTGTGGGCCTGCGTGGACTCCCGGGGTGGGAGCTGGCGGGGAGGTGCCGTCGGTGTGGGTGATGTGACTTGGGTAACGACACCAGGTTACCCTCACAGTCCTGGGCCAAGGCTTGTGGTTCAAGTGTGGCAAACTGATTTTCCTTTCATTTAGAACAAGACAGCATGGACTTAAAAGTGGAGTTTGAGACACACTTTGGCATTGCCCACACGCGCTGGGCCACCCACGGGGTCCCCAGTGCTGTCAATAGCCACCCCCAGCGCTCGGACAAAGGCAACGGTATGTGGCATGCTTCCCCATCCCCACGGTTCCACCTCACCCTGAGCTGTGTCAGGGCCAGTGCCCGCCAAAGCAGGTTCCACGCCCACCTCTGACTTCTCAGCCTGCTTCGTCTTCCCAAGAGAATGCAGATGACCCCTCTCCCAGAGATCTGCCAGTGGCCTAGAACTCAGTCAGGAGGCAGGCAGCCTGGTCCAGGGTGCTGCTGGCCTCCCAGGAGTGCACAGGAAAACCATGGCACTTAACCAGGAGAGCTGCTGGCTCCTTGGAACCCAGCCCATGAGTGGAATGAGGCCGCGTGAGGGACTGAGGGGTCTGGGCACTCTTCCTCCCCAAACGATGGAAATGTTGCAGAAGGCTGTGCCCTTCAGGGAAGGATGGGTTCTGTCCTTATGCAGCTAAACCCATCTCTTCCCCGCGGAATAGTCCAGGTGAGGGCAGGGGCTGTACTGGTCTTGATTGGTGCCTGATGCACCGTGGGCCCCAGCAGGAGACCTCAGCAGCCAGGGGCTTAGGGTTTGGAGAAGTAGGGGCTGCAGCCAAAAGCCAAGGGCTCTTCCCAGGTGGAGAGCCCTCAACTCAGCTTGCTTCATGTTTTTAAAAATTGAGAATCACTGTGCATAAAAGTCCAGACTTCTGGCATCCCTTGACAAACTAGAGGATCTGGAAACACTGAGCTGATGGTGAATTGGAGCACCACGGATTGGCAGAGGGCCAAGGTCGCTGCAACTGCTGTCCTTGGTGGGTTTTAGGCTCTCCTGTTCACCCAGTCACCCCCTCAGGCCAGCTCAGAGGTCTGTGTCACTTGCTTGGGGCCCCAGAATGGTTCTCCACGTGTGATTCTTTTAAATGACACCCTTGCCCCCTCTCATGGGGGAAAGACTGGTAGGTCTGTACCTCCTGGTGGCTGCCCTCAGGGGTCTGTGGTCAGCCCCAGGGCGCCGGGTCCCCTGCAGTGGGATGCAGTAGGCATGGAGTGGGAGAGAGGATCTAATCCCTGTCTCCTCCCAGGCCTCCAAGGGCAGGCCGGAGTCTAAGATATAACCTGGGCCTTCCAGGGGGTCCCCCACTCTAGGTGCGTTCTGGTCTGGTCACAACCCCCTGAAGCCCCCAACCTGGACATGCCAAGGGAGGGTGTACAGCATAGAGAGTGATTTCTGAAGTCAGCCGGAACCCCCCAACCCAAGACATCCTGTGGCATCGTGTAAGTTCGTGACAAGCTTAATGTTAGATAGGACCAAATACATCAGAGCTGTTACTGGGAGCTTATTAGCAAGCACTAAGCCTTGACACTTGACAAGTCCCTCTGCGGTTAATCCTGGTGGAAGTCAGGCCACAGGAGAGTAGCACCAGCCTGCTTGGTGCCTCCTACCCACTGCAGATCGGTGGTTCACCAAGGCAGTGTAACTGGGCGGGATGGGCAGGCACCCCCACCATCCACAGAAAGTGCAGTGGTGCTGCTTCTCCCCAGAGCACTCTGCAGGGCGTCAGCAGCGCACCCTGCCCAATTTGGAAGGGAAGGTGTCCCCCAGAGAATGGAAGGAGAGCCCCGTCCACCCCGCTCAGCAGAGCAGCCTGGTGGTATCACAGGGGCCAGGGCTACTCATGCATGCATACACGTGGTCAGAGTCTTGAGGGAGTGAGGTTTTTGCTGGGGCCTGTTCCTTGGTTCTGGCTCACCCCCTGAACCATGGGGCATTTCATCACTGAGGCACACACCCTATATCCAGGAGGAGGACAGCAGACCCCATGGTGCTGAGGACCTAGAATGTACATCTGGCCAGAGCCCAGGTCAGATGCGGAAGCTGGTCCCTGGAGCAGTCATGCTGGCCGAGAAAACACTGCACCCAGACCAAGTGCCCTGAGGTGTTGCCACTTCAGCCACAGTGTTCTGCCCTCCTGAGTGATAACATGAACCTCGTTGGAAAATCCCCCACTTCGGTGCAGACAGTGATTCTCTCTGTGTCCCCAAAGCAGGGAGGCTCCAAGGAGACCCACCCACACCCAAACTTGGACACTCCAGCCCTGACTCAGGATGAGTAATTGAAAAGGAAACAACAGGGCAATAAGCAAAGATTTATAAAATTTCTTTGACAATTCAGCAGTGATAGCTGAAGAGCATGCTTTTAAGGAAGTCTGAACACCCAGCAACTGCACTGAACACCAAGCAGCTACACTGCACACCCAGCAGCTACACTGCACACCCAGCAACTACACTGAACACCCAGCAACCACACTGAACACCCAGCAACTACACTGCACACCCAGCAACCACACTGCACACCCAGCAGCTACACTGCACACCCAGCAGCTACACTGCACACCCAGCAACCACACTGAACACCCAGCAACCACACTGAACACCCAGCAACTACACTGCACACCCAGCAACTACACTGCACACCCAGCAACCACACTGAACACCAAGCAGCTACACTGCACACCCAGCAACTACACTGCACACCCAGCAGCTACACTGCACACCCAGCAACTACACTGAACACCCAGCAACCACACTGAACACCCAGCAACTACACTGCACACCCAGCAACTACACTGCACACCCAGCAACCACACTGCACACCCAGCAGCTACACTGCACACCCAGCAGCTACACTGCACACCCAGCAACCACACTGAACACCCAGCAACCACACTGAACACCCAGCAACTACACTGCACACCCAGCAACTACACTGCACACCCAGCAACCACACTGAACACCAAGCAGCTACACTGCACACCCAGCAACTACACTGCACACCCAGCAGCTACACTGCACACCCAGCAGCTACACTGAACACCAAGCAGCTACACTGCACACCCAGCAACTACACTGCATACTCAGCAGCTACACTGCACACCCAGCAACTACACTGAACACCCAGCGGCTACACTGCACAAGGAAATGACACAAAGATTTTGCAAAGACAACATGGATTCTAGGAAACAAATTAATGATAGGATCATAGACTGAGATGAAAGAAAGTGTGATAGAATTAAGAGAATAATGTAAAGAAACAATATCACCGGCCAGGCACGGTGGCTCACGCCTGTAATCCCAGCACTTTGGGAGGCCGAGGCGGGTGGATCACAAGGTCAGGAGATGGAGACCATCCTGGCTAACACAGTGAAACCCCGTCTCTACTAAAAATACAAAAAATTAGCCTGGCATGGTGGCGGGCGCCTGTAGTCCCAGCTGCTGGGGAGGCTGAGGCAGGAGAATGGCGTGAACCCGGGAGGTGGAGCTTGTAGTGAGCCGAGATGGCGCCACTGCACTCCAGCCTGGGCGACAGAGTGAGACTCCGCCTCAAAAAAAAAAAAAAAAAAAAAAGAATATCACCAAAGATATTAAACAAAATGGAGAAGGGGATGGATGTGGAGCCAGTTAATATGGGTAACTGGTGTGCACAAGAAGCGATCAGAACACAGAGCAGTAAAAATTAAATAAATAAAAAGAATAGAGCTGAGCTGTGGTCAGCACATCTGTTGAAACTGGGCTTTTCTTATTTAAGCCCTCCCATTTTTGAGTGTGACCTCACATAAACAACCAATACGATTTTTTTAAATAGAGGAAATCATGGTGAGAATAAAGAAAAGAATAATGGAAAAGATTTTAAAATGCTGTGGGAGAAATCTTTCCTGAGCTAAAGGAAAACTTGAGTTGGAGATTCAAAGAAGGGATCAAAAATACTCAATAGGCCGGGCGCGGTGGCTCAAGCCTGTAATTCCAGCACTTTGGGAGGCCGAGGTGAGTGGATCACCTGAGGTCAGGAGTTCGAGACCAGCCTGGCCAACATGTGGAAACCCTGTCTCTACTAAACCCCGTTTCTACTAACAAAATACAAAGATTAGCCAGGCATGGTGGCGGGCACCTGTAATTCCAGCTACTCGGGAGCCTGAGGCAGGAGAATCGCTTGAACCCGGGGAGGCTGTGGTTGCAGTGAGCCAAGGTCTTGTCACTGCATTCCAGCCTGGGTGACAGAGTGAGATTCCGTCTCAAAAAATAATAATAATAAATAAGATTTCACAGGGATGCTTTGAAAAAAAAAGTGGTCAATATTTATGAAGCGTATCCAACATCTAGACACCTCCTGGTGGAATTATTGAACCTCAAGGGCAATAGGGAATCTTTCTGTCCTCTGGGAGGAGAGGGAAATGGGGCTACTTGCCCAGAAAAATTATCGGGCTGGCCTTGGACCCTTCCCTCAAGGTACTCATACCCCCACTCTTTATTGAGAAAATGCAGTGGGGTGGAGGCAGACATCCCTCACCGCAGCCCACCCCGCTCCGGCCCCTCCAGGGTCAGCGGGAGTGCTACCTATGCAGGAAACCACCCGTGAGTGCAGCAGGCCTGGGGGAGGTGGGAGAAGCTGCAGCCGGCAGATCCCGCTGTGCAGGAATGTGGCTGAGCCTGGGGATGCCAGAACTTCTGGGATTTTTCCCCCAAGGAAACTAGGATTTTAAAGTGAACCCTCAGAATTTTAAAAACTCAAATACTTTTACAACACAGTGTGGGTCCAACAAAGCACGGGGCTGGACTGTTCTTTGCGACCTCTTTGTGCCTAAAGCCAGTTGAGACTGCCTGGAATCATTTCTGGAACGAAGCGTTCATCATCCCCATGGGACACGAACCCCAAAGCCTGTTGGATACAATAGTAGCACATGGGAGAGTTCGCTGCACAGTCAGGCTGGTGGCTGCCAGTCACTGAACGAAGGAGGTGTATCTCCTCGGGTTTCCATTGTAGCAGCCGCTGCCCTAGACATCCCTGGTACTAATACCCGGTTCCATTGTAGCAGACGTCAGTGCTAATCACTGTAAACAAAGCGTGCTTAACAGAAGTCTTGAGGCCTGGAGTTTGCCGAGAGTTCTCAACCTTGAAATCATCTCTCTTCACATCTGACGTGAACTTCCTTCCCAATAGCATTCCTCTCCTAACTTTTTTTTCAGAATTTGTTGTCATCCACAATGGGATCATCACAAATTACAAAGATCTGAGGAAATTTCTGGTAAGATGCTTCCCCTAGGTGATGTCTCAATCTGGTGGGATTGGTCTCCCCAGAAACTTGACAACCAGCTCATTCCCTTGCGGAAACCAGTGGGAACTGAGCCTCACACTCAGCCACGTCACCATGTTGAGCAGGAACCTCTGCCTCGGCTGAGCCAGGCCCTGCAGATTTCGTTTGAGGAGATAACAGGGCATTAGCGTTTATCTCAAGGGCCACTGCAGATTCCCAGAACCAAAATAACAGGAACTTTGTTTTATTAAACTGTCTGCATATATAACACAGCGACTTGTATACCAGCGGAGTTGGGGCAGAAAGTTAGAGAGTGAATGTCTAAAGTTTGAAAGGCTTTGTGGTGTTAGTTGGGATGTGGGTGGATTTGACTCAATGTATTTTATCATTTTGACTGCTGTTATTTTGCAATGTCCAGATTAGTGGCAAGGGCGAGCTTCTGAGGTGGGGTGATCTCAGGGCCTCCCGGAGTGACTCAGAGGTATTTGGCTGTGTGATGCTGGCAAACATTTTTCGTCCCTTCCCAGTTTTCCTTGTTCTCGATTTAAGTCACTCCAAGGGCAGATCACCAGGGAGGAGAGGGAGTTGGCCAGGCAGGCATTGTGCAATGACCAATCTCTCACACTGTGCCGACTGCATATTCCAGGAAAGCAAAGGCTATGAGTTTGAGTCAGAAACAGATACAGAGACCATCGCCAAGCTGATTAAATATGTGTTCGACAACAGAGAAACTGAGGACATTACGTTTTCAACACTGGTCGAGAGAGTCATTCAGCAGTTGGTGAGTTACAAATCCCATCTGACTCATTCCTTCGTTCTTTCATTAAAAACATTTTTTTCAAGCAGCAAGTGCCAAGGAATCCTTCATTTTTTGTAAACGCTTATAGACAAACTTGCACAAAGTCCTGAGGATAAAGGACAGCTCATGTACAGCGCCTCACCTCAAGATGTGACACTCTAGTAGAACTGGAAGACGCTCTGTGGTTTGGGAAGTGAACATCAAATAGAAAGTGACCTGCTTCACTGTGACCCCTCTGAAATTGTGCCTGGCATTAGAATCCGTGGCTTTTTATGATGCCCACATGAACTTGGTGGTGGTGTGCAGGGAGGGTTGTGGGTGCAGAGAGGGTTGTGGTACCAAGGGAGGAGGTATTTTTAGTTTTTTTTTATTTTGAGACAGAGTCTCAGTCTGTTGCACAGGCTGGAGTGCAGTGGAGTGATCTCGGCTCACTGCAACCGCCGCCTTCCGGATTCAAGCCATTCTCCTGCCTCAGCCTCTGGCGTGGCTGAGACTCCAGGCACGCGCCACCACACCTGGCTAATTTTTGTATTTTTAGTAGAGATGGGTTTTCACTCTGTTGACCACGCTGGTCTTGAACTCCTGACTTCAAGTGATCCACCTGCCTTGGCCTCCCAAAATGTTGGAATTAACAGGCGTGAGCCACCGTGCCTTGCCTGTTTTTGTGATAGGCGATATCAGAGCATGTCTGTATGTGGAACGGAATGGCCCAAAAGGGGGAGAGAGAGAGAGAGAGAGAGAGATATTGGGGACATTGCAGAGGACAGGGCCCAGGGAGCAGAAGTCCCTGAGAAGGGAGCACACACTGGGAGTATTGTCCAAGGGGAGACCCTTACACAGAGGAGGTGGTGGAGCAGACACAGGCCCATGTGGGACAAGGGAGGACGAGAGGGGTCCAGGCCTCTCAGAGTCCATCCTCTCAGACAGCAGTGCCACCCAATAGCTCCCCCAGGGCTGAGGCCACCTGGACACTGGCCCAGAGTCCGGAACATCTGTCAGGCACCACCCTGTAGTTTAAAATGTATCATTCTTGAGCAGGTGGTTTCAGAGTCTGATTTAGAAAGTAAGTCTACAGTTGAAACCCTTTTTGTCCTCTAATTCCCGTTATTGGAGGTCCATCATTTAGAGGACGTGTTTATAAATAACAGCCTATCCCACATTTGATGTGCTGGATAATGTGCAGTGAGCCAGTTAGGTATTACAGCATGCTGTTTCTTCTTTTCCATTTTTATTTTGAAATTTCAGAAATACCTCACTCATAATGACACTTTTAAACTTAAGACTTTTCCTACCTGGGACAGTACAGGGTTCTTTTTGGCAGAGAATGAGCAGTGTTTTCTATTCAGTCCGATTTTGTGGTTGACAGAAGCACCAGGGTCTGCCTGAAGCCCCCTGGTTTGTGGCGGTTTGAAAGCCCCGCTGAGGCCTGGGGACGCCGACTCAGGTTCCTCTGGTCTTGTAGCTGAGTTGGCAACCTGGACCCAGCACGCTGACCACACAGGGCCTGGGGCTGCCCGTGGCTCCCACACTTGGAGGATTTCATGTGGAAATTCAGATTTGCAGCTGGTTATATATAACTGAGCTCTGCTAGGGTTGTGGTAAGTGAGTACAGGCTGGTCAGGACATAGGGGAGGAATTTACACCAAGAATTTAAGTCGGAAAACCATCTGGATTCTTGTGTTAGGAGAATTGGATTCTAGTTCTGACTTTGCACAGACTCACCAGCTGAGACCCAGAGGGCGAGTGACAGAAATGTTCACGGAAGTGATAATAGCAGTAACGATAATAACAACCTGGCCTTCTCTCGGGCCCCGTGTGCCAGGCTCAGTGCATTGGCCTATCATCACAGAAGCCACACCAGGTGGCACTGTTGTCACTTCCTTCACAGATGAGGAAAATGGGACCAAAGAAGGCTAAAGGGTTAGCCCAGTTAAGGGATGGAGCCAGGACTTGAACCCAGGCCCTACCGTGTGTTGAGTGAAAGTGCAGTTCACAGGGGCTGAGTAGGTGCTGTCCCTGAGCAGGGCAGGGCAGCCTGGCCCCAGCTATCATCTCCTGTGACTCTCACTGCCCCTGTCCGCCCAGCTGGCACCCCTGCCATGCTCCCTGTGGGCCTGGGCAAGCATGCTGCACGTTACTCACCGTGGAATTCACACTTCCGGTTCGTGGTACTTCCCATGGCCCCGTCTGTTTTGCTTTTCCTCGTGATGTCACCCCAGATGCGCTGTTCTGCCCTCAGCTCCCTGACGGACCCCAGGAACCTCCCGCCGTGAAGAGGGGCCCAGGGGGACCCTGGCTGTGGCCAGGCCGCAGAGCGTGGCTGCTAGAACGAGTTGATCCTCACTGTTTGTGTGTTTTCAGGAAGGTGCGTTCGCGTTGGTTTTCAAGAGCATCCACTACCCAGGAGAAGCTGTTGCCACACGGTGAGGCGGAACACACCGGCACTTCCCATAAGAAAGAAATAAAATAAAATCACTTAGCTGGAGGGAGAAGGGAGAAGTAGGGCCTCTGGCAGGCTGGAAGGCGCTTGTGGTATCTAAAGGACAACTGTGGTTCAGTCCCAGGGACCGTATTCCCCCCGACCCCCAGTGGCTGGTGGTGCTACACTTCTGAATTTAAAAAAAAAGTTGGATTTGTATTTGAAATCTCCACAGAATTTTAGAGGTGGGCAACAGATTCCACTTATAAGTACATTTGTACAAACGGGGCAGATCCAGGTTTTGTGGGGCTTGAAGCCTGTACAATATGGGGTCCCCCTTTAAGAAAAAGCATGCAAAATTATGAACATGAAACTAGGGAGCAAAGTGAATATGGATTTAGATCCAGTACAGAAGAGGCCTTGAAGGCCCAGAGCTCAAGCTTCACCTTCACAAAGGAGCATCCCAGGAATCAGCTCAGAGAGCCTGGTTGCCCCCATGTGTCCCTCTGTTACGTGGGCCCCCAGTGCTGCACGGATTTACAGAAGCAGATTAAGTGCCATCCTGTTTATATTCAGATGGGTTGATCATCCATCCATCCATCCATCCATCCATCCATCCATCCATCCAACTATGCAACTAATACTTGCTGTGCACTTACTGTGTGCTGGGCCCTGGGGACTTAGTGGCATCTGACCTGGTCCCTGCCTTGCAGGGCTGAACGGTTGTGCAGGAGGGCAGAGAAGGGCAGAGGATGGTGATGCTCTATGCTGGACCCCAGCACAGGACATCACCTTACCTGGCAGGGGGCAGTGGCAGGTAGCCCCAGGCAGGGGGCTGCCTGGGTCAGGCAGGCAGTGGGAAGAGGAACCAGCATGAGCATAGGCAAGGGGACCAGAGGGAGTGGGACCTCCAAGGATCCCCGTTGGCAAGGTGGGGGCGTGGTGCAAGGCATTGGTGGGACGGAGGCATTCCAGGCTCAGTGTGTGTCTACTGACACCTGCTGTGTACCAGGCACGGGAGGTAGTGGTGAGCAAGGTGGTAATGGACACCGCTCCAGGGCCTCAAAGGCTGTGGGGAGTGGAGGGGCGGACAGAGGCCGGCTCTAAATGGCCTCATTGCCCTGTGGGCTGCGGACTTCATCTGAAGCCCAGGGGAGCCATCTGGAATGAACCTGTGGCCTGGGAGACTGGGCCGGAGAGGGTGAGGCTGTCTCTCCCAGACTGGCATAGTATCTCAGCAGGGAACAACAGGAGTTAATCATCATTTTTTAAACCTTTTCTAAGACTGGAACTAATTTGCCATTTGGAATTTAATTCCTTCAATTCATAAAATTATAAAATACCAGTTGGTTCGTATCAAATTTAGAAGCCCTTTTTAAAATCCAATTTTATCGTGATTTACTATTCTAATGAGCTCCGAAGAAGGTAGCGTGAAGAAGCAATAAAGCCTTATTTTTCAAAATTGCCTGTAGCTGAGGGCTCTGCAACCTCCAGGACGGTCTTCGGGTTGTCTTGGGAGAATTATGTCTCAAGGTCTAGAGAAACAGCAGAGCTCAGTCTACAGCAATAAAATTTGGTGGAGTCATTTGCCAAGAAAATTAGATAACCACCTACTTTCTCACTGCCATTATTGTAAACTATTTACGCTAGTTCCCCACTGGCCCCAGAACTATGTCTCAGATTTGCTTTAGACAATAAATGATTAAAATATTCAAAGTGTTCATAGCATCTTCCTCAAAGCCCCAGACTTTGTCCCCCACTTTGAGAAGTCCTAAGTGGGGTGGAAACAGGCCAACGTGACTGGAAAACAAGGTCTGTGATTGTTGAAGAAAAATTTAGGAACTGCGTTGAGTTAGGCTAACAGATGATGGATGTATGTGGGCTGGATTCAAGCGGATAAGCAAGCACTTCATTAGTTCATTGATCTAAGTTAGCAAGAAATCGCTTAAGGTGAGATGTTACCGGATTGTATTCTAATTCATGTGTTTGCAACAGCTCTCTTAAATTGTCTTATTACAGTGTTTGTCTGTGCTTTTTTCTTATTGGTAAATTAACGTCTAGAGGGGAAAAGGCACACATCCTTTAGTAACTACTGCAATTTTACCTGCCTGGTTTCTAAGAACTGCAGGTTTAGAGTATATGCATTACCAGAGTGAGCCACTTATTTCCGTGCACACCCACGGTAAATTTTATTTGCATGTTGTAATTTATAAGAATGAGCAAAGGATGAGATTTTGGAAGCAGGATGTCATTTAAATCATGAGATCTTTTTATTTATTTATTTATTTAGACATGGAGTCTCGCTTTGTCACCCAGGCCGGAGTGCAGTGGCGTGATCTCAGCTCACTGCAACCTCTGCCTCCCGGGTTCAAGTGATTCTCTTGTCTCAACCTCCCAAGTAACTGGAATTACAGGCGCCTGCCACCATGCCCGGCTAATTTTTGTATTTTTAGTAGAGACAGGGTTCCAATATGTTGGCCAGGCTGATCTCGAATCCTGATCTCGTGATCCGCCCGCCTCAGCCTCCCAAAGTGCTGGGATTACAGGCGTGAGCCACCGTGCCCAGCCAAATCATGAGCTCTTAATCACATTCACCCCTAGAAGTTGTGAATCAGAAGGAAATACCTACAGCTCTTTCCTGAAGATCCCCTGCCGAGGGGCTCAGAGAGCCGGCTCCAGTGGCTGAGACAGTGACGCCCGGACAGGAGGCCTGAGTGAGGGCCCCTCACATTGGCCAGCTGGAGACTCCCTGAGATTTTGCCTGTGACAGTCATTGTCCCCTTTATGATGAAGTCTACATGGTACAGGGTGACGATTCTAAACTTCATCCGTGGGGTGTCACTTAGGCAGAGACAACCACCCAAGAAATCGCCTTATGTCACCTACAAAGGAGAGAATATACAAAAGTCAGTCCGACCAGTGCCCACTAATGCCAGAGAACTGGGCTGGGGAAGGGAAGGAACAACAGGGGGTCTTTGGGCAGATGGTGGGTGCAGAGCCCTATCGTTAGAGGGATGTGCTGCGGCCTTGGCTGGGTGGAGACCCAGAGTGCCCCGTGGCCCACCAGCGCCTCGTCCGCTGCCAAACGCTCAGCCTCAGCCATCTAACCGTGTGGGTTGGTTACACGTGGGGACTTGACTGGACTGGAGGAGGCCCGGCCTAGGAGGGTGGGAGTGGGACAGGTTATCAGGCTTACTGGGCAGGGGGGTGATGCCAAGTCAGGGACCTGAGACTCAGGAGCTGGCCTTTCCATCCTGTGCTCCAGGCATCCATCCTGTGGGACCTAAACAGGATCCTCCGCCCCTGGGAAAGGGCTGGATTTGGGGATCCTACCTCAGATGCTGGGCAGACACCCAGCCCTGGGTGTCAAAGGCGATGGGTAATGGGATGCCTCCTTCTCCCTACAGGAGAGGCAGCCCCCTTCTCATCGGAGTCCGGAGCAAATACAAGCTCTCCACAGAACAGATCCCTATCTTATACAGGACGTGTAAGTTTCTCAAGAAGTACTGGAATGGCACAGCAGCTGCCTGGTGTCGCAGGACTCGGCAGCTGCTCTGGCACAGGGCACAGTCAGCTCCCCTCTGAGGCAAGGAAGCCCCACTCTGAGCCAGACCCGACAGGCGCACAGCTCCAGGTCTAAAAGGTTTTTGTGCAACTGAGACTTGGCTCCATTTTTTAAAGCTTTTTATTATGGACGTGAATTTATCATGATTTTGTATATTGTCAAACATACACAGAAGTGCCGTTGTATGACAGCAACTGGGCTTTGATTTGAGTGCTTCTTTGGTTTGTTTTTGTTTGCATTCCTCTCACACTGTAGCCATTTAAATGCTTCTGCAGTGGTACTGTGCTATTTGGGGATCTTTTACGCGATTTGGCTGACACAGCCAAAGCTAAAAATTGCAAATTTCTCCCACACATATTCAGAGGGGAAATTGGTTCCTTGCTGCATGTTATGTAAACAAAACATCCCAGTGGGATTTGCAACCCATTCCTCCATTTGCTAGGCACTCTGGAGAATGTGAAGAATATCTGTAAGACACGGATGAAGAGGCTGGACAGCTCCGCCTGCCTGCACGCTGTGGGCGACAAGGCTGTGGAATTCTTCTTTGCTTCTGATGCGAGGTAACGGAGCCTTCTTCTCTTCCCTTCCTGGGATTATGTAATCAAAGAATGCCTGTCTAAGTACTGCCGGTTCTTACTCATCCTTCCATGTGAGCTGTCGTGGTTCAGCACGTCGCAGGGCCAAGGAAGAGTTCAGCCATCCCTGGCCCTGGGCTTGGAGTCCTTGTCCTAGGGGCACCTGCATGACTGGTAGGCAGCCCTGGTGGCCAAAGGCCAGACACACTGGTGGGCACAATGCTTCGAGCCTGCACAAAATGAATGGGTTAGTTGCCAATGTTGTGAAATTTGGAGATTTCACAGAAAAATCTGAATCTCTAGCTTCTCTGGAAGAACTACCAGATCTGGGCACGCCGTGCAGCCCCCTCTCGGGTGGCAGGTGTCTGGATCTGCTCAGAGGCTGCCCCCTTTAGATGAGACAAGTGTGTCTAGACCTTGGTCCCTCCCACGCGCCTCCCTGCCTTTGCCTGGGTTGAGACCATTTGTGAAAGACAGAGCGAAGACATAGGGAGTTTTTCAATTGATTCTGAAGTCCATGCTCTCATCAGTCCACCAAATGATGATTTTGAAATTTGAGAAATTCTGCTTTATACTCATTTCAGGGGAAAAAAAAAAGCTATACACACAGGCACACACACACACACACACACACACACAGAGAGAGAGGGAGAGAGAGAGAGAGAGAGAGAGAGAGAGAGGGAGGGAGAGAGAGAGAACCAAAGCACTTTCCTGCCATTTGAAGTAGAAAAACCACTATAATAACCTCTGGTACCTTCTTCAGAGACCCAAAGGCTTGGGCGTTTGTTATGTTTCCATTTGTGATGGGTTTTCTCTTTCCGACCAGTATCTAATGGGGCCGTGCTGTGAGGCGGGGAGGACACCAGGTCAGGTCTCCTGGGAAACCGGAGTGACAGGGAGGCAAGGCCTGGTTAAACGCACAGCCAGCATCATACTTAACACTGAGGTTGGGGCAGCGTTTCCAAATGGTGCTCCTTAGAACACGCCGAGAATACCCGCGAGACGCTGGTGTTATTTCAGTGATTCTAAAACCCAGAGAATTGTCGATTTTGGCATCGTACCATTAGAATTTGTTGAAGCTTTTATTTCTTAGAAGTTTGTCAAATAATTGTGATCTTAGCGATAAATAGTAACTTATATTCAATGAAATATGATAGGTGTTTCTTTTTTTATTTTTATTTATTTATTTATTTTGTCTCGCTCTGTCACCCAGACTGGAGTGCAGTGGCACAGTCTCGGCTCACTGCAACCTGCGCCTCTGGGTTCAAGCGATTCTCCTGCCTCAGTCTCCCAAGTAGCTGGGACTACAGGCGCCCCCCTACCACGCCTGGCTAAGTTTTTGTATTTTTAGTAGAGACGGGGTTTCACTGTGTTGGCCAGGATGGTCTCCATCTCCTGACCTCATGATGCACCCACCTCAGCCTCCCAAAGCGCTGGGATTACAGGCGTGAGCCAGCATGCCCTGCCAGATGTTTCTTTTCTTTTCTTTTTTTTTTTAAAAAAGGCATGAATGCCTGAAAGGAGAGGAAATAATTATTTGTAGGGAATACTATCTATTATACATTTTTAAATCCAGCCAAAAGGCTGTTAGAACTGATAGTACTAGCAGCTGGGAGTAAAGGTGTGGAAATCCTATATCCTGGCATTAGCCACTAAGCTGTATATGGTTCGAGTGGGACCATGTCCACCCTGTTCTCAGGTGTCACCTCACATGACCAGGCACGAGGCAGTCAGCAAACGTTAAGTGAACCAAAAAAGCAATACTGTTCACCATAGCTGGAAAAAAAAATGCTTTAATTAAATTCCTTAGAGTAAATTTTAACAAAAATACTCCAGAACATATTTGGAGAAAACTACAGAAATTTACCATGAGGAAGTAAGAGATTTGAATATAGGAAGAGATTCCACATTCTTCAGTAGGAAGGCTTAATATTCTCATTTTTTTTTTTTTTTTTTTTTTT
>NW_016816690.1:2007122-2019470 GCF_001698545.2 Rhinopithecus bieti
GTTTGAGACAGGTTCTCAAAAAAGTTGCCCAGGCTGTCCTCAAACTAACTCCTGAACTCAAGGGATCCTCCTGCCTCAGCTTCCAGAATAGCTATTTTCAAAATTACAAGTTGTTTTTTTAAAATATTGACTCTTTCCCAAATTAATGTGTGAATTCTGTGTTGTAATTCAGACCCTCCAGATTCTTTTTTTTTTTTGAGATGGAGTCTGGCTCTGTCACCCAGGCTGGAGTGCAGTGGCACAATCTCGGCTCACTACAAGCTCCGCCTCCCAGGTTCACGCCATTCTCCTGCCTCAGTCTCCTGAGTTGCTGGGACTACAGGCATCCGCCACCACGCCCAGCTAATTTTTTGTATTTTTAGTGGAGATGGGGTTTCACCATGTTAGCCAGGATGGTCTCGATCTCCTGACCTCGTCATCCACCCGCCCCAGCCTCCCAAAGTGCTGAGATTACAGGTGTGAGCCACCGCGCCCGACTCGACCCTCCAGATTCTTTTATTTATATCTTTAGAACTTCAGGAAGTGATTCTGTCACATGTAAGGTAGAGACAAGAAAGACAACATAATGCTGAGAAAGAGGAATGGTGGGTGGCCCTCCCAGATGTGAGTGCGCTGTCCAGCTTTTGGGCAATGGTGGCCAGTGTGTGCAGGGCATGGTATGAGGGCCTCGCCAGGATCCCATCCAATAATCACGACCGACCTCTGGGGAAGGCACAACTCTTTCCTGTTTACAGAGGCGGAACTTGAGACAGGAACTCCAGGGGGTGATGTGTGTTGCCCACGGGCACAGGACTGGCAAGAGACAGAGGCCCTGAGTGCACCTCAGACCTAACTCGTGGGCCAGTGGTCTTAATGACTAGATTACATTACTACTCATTTTGGACATAAAATAATTATATTTAAACAAACATATGTACTTGCACACATAAATATAAACACACATGCATCATGCATTGTTGGTTGGCTAATGCTACAATGTAAGCAGTGTTGATCTCTTGGAGATAGGATGGGGCCATTTTCACTTCTTGTCACTCCATATTTCTACTTTTTATACAAAAAAAGTATACTTTTAGACAGAGTTTTGTATAAAACTGTATACTTTTATGCAAAACTCTGTATACATTTATGCAAAGTATACAAAGTTATTTGTACACATTTATACAACGTATACAAAGTTATTGGTACACTTTTATACAACGTATACAAAGTTATTTGTATATGCAAAGTTTTGTTTAAAATATTTTTTCCAGTACAGTGGCTTGCCATCCTTTCTGTTTCTTCTCTAGGATCTGGCTGGATATACCTCTCTTAGAGCCTTAGGCCTTGATAGTTTCCCTCCTTACCTTTGCACCAGGAGTTAAGTGTTCATTTTCAGGCATTCACATGTGGGTGTGGCTCTTGATAGAATGAGAGTGGGTTTTTTATGTTTTTCTTTTCTTTTCTTTTCTTTTTTTTGAGACGGAGTCTTATTCTGTCACCCAGGCTGGAGTGCAGTGGCACAATCTCAGCCCACTACAACCTCCACCTCCTGGGTTCAAGTGATTCTCTTGCCTCCCGAATAGCTGGGATTACAGGTGTGCGCCACCACACCCAGCTAATTTTTGTATTTTTAGTAGAGTCAGGGTTTTGCCATGTTGGCCAGGCTGGTCTCAAACTCCTGACCTCAGGTGATCCGCCCGCCTCGGCCTCCCAAAGTGCTGGGATTACAGGTGTGAGCCAGGGCACCTGGCCAAGAGTGTTTTCTCCAGTAATCCTTCAAGCACGACCTGATGGTTTATACCACAACTATATACCATTAATTACTTTTCTTTTTCATTTAGCAACTTTTCAAACTTAAAATTATTTAAAAGACAGTTTGTATTATGATCTCAAGGGGAAAAAAATCATTATTCCTTTCCATACAGAGAAAATTATAAAAATAAACACAATGACCCTATGTTTCTTTGGTAAGCATAGCTTGTAGATTACCGTTAGGGCTCCTTTGTGTACATGTATGCGCCTGTGTAAGAAACCAGGTCTTGGCTGGGCGCGGTGGCTCACGCCTGTAATCCCAGCACTTTGGGAGGCCGAGGCGGGTGGATCACGAGGTCAGGAGATGGAGACCATCCTGGCTAACACAGTGAAACCTCGTCTCTACTGAAAAAGACAAAGTAGCCGGGTGTGGTGGCGGCGCCTGTAGTCCCAGCTACTCAGGAGGCTGAGGCAGGAGAATGGCGTGAACCTGGGAGGCGGAGGTTGCAGTGAGCCGAGATTGCACCCCTGCACTCCAGCCTGGACGACAGAGCGAGACTCCGTCTCAAAAAAAAAAAAAAAGGGAAACTAGGTCTTTTGTCCTGATGAGTTTCCCGTTGTCTGGGATTTGCTGAGTGCACCCCCTGGTGTTATTTACCGTCTTCCTCTGTTTCCTGTACACTGGAGTTTACGAGTGTTAAAAGCTCAATCTTATTCAGGTTTGATTTTTTTTGGCAAGACTACATAGTTGGTGGTGTGTCCTTCCATCAGGAGGCAGATAATGTCTCACCATCTCTCTTTTTGTGCTGAGAGCCGTCAGGGGTTTGAGTGTTGCCAGCCTTATCCACCCATGATAAAGCTTCGTCCAGCTTTTCACCTTCTGGTTTCAACAGCAATGGATGGTCCTTGATTAGAGCTATTAATAATTAGGAGTTCATAAATTGATTATTCTAATTCTATTATTTCTTCATTACTAGCTGTATCACTTCTTAGAGAAACTTGCCTTCATACAGTGTGTGGTTGTCCTGAAAGACACATTGTTTAGAAAGGCAAGATGAATGCTTTATTCTTTCCCTTCACGACTCAGAATAATGTGTTGGTTCTCGAGTATCCTCCAGAGGTGACATTGTTGGGATCCTGATTTGAAGAAACCAGTTATAAAAAGACAACCATGATTATTGGAGAAACGTGAACGTGCTGAATATTTGATGATATAAAGGAACAACTATTAATTTTAGATATGATTATGGTATTATAGTAGGTTAAAATAGTTTTAGAGCTATATGGTAAAGTGTTTCAGAAGAAATGATACAATGTCTGGGACTGGCATCAAAATAATTCCGTGGGGACGGGAGGGAAGAGTGGAGAAGAGGAAGATTCACCTGCAAATCAGTGTTTTCCGTGTGGTGTCTCTGTCCCTCCTGAAATGCCAACGATGTGGCCCCCACGCTTGGGAACCAGCAGGGGCTGCTGCCTCGTAACTGCTCAGGGCAGGGCACTGATGCCCGTTTCCCTTCCCCCAGCGCCATCATAGAGCACACCAACCGCGTCATCTTCCTGGAGGATGACGACATTGCCGCAGCGGCTGATGGGAAACTCTCCATTCACCGGGTCAAGCGCTCGGCCAGTGATGACCCATCTCGAGCCATCCAGACCTTGCAGATGGAACTGCAGCAAATCATGAAAGGTAGGTGTCCTCTGGAGCCCGTGTGCGGCAGCCTCGGGAGCCGGTGCGTCTGGTGGAGCTCCTGACACTCTCTGCCTGGCCCTAGTAGAGGCTACAGCCCTCCTGCCCTCTGTGGTCACCAGGGTGGGGCTGCAGGTAGCCTGTGGCTTGCACAGGTGAGGGGACGTGGGGAGGCTGTCCTGGTGCCTCCAAGCGGGGGCTCCTGTCTGCAGCCAGGCGCCAGCTCTTCCCTACTGGAACTGAGCCCGGTGTGTCCGCTGCTTTCCTTCACCGACTCCGGGGATCACATTCCCACCTGCAGGCATCGTTTCTCCTCTGGGTGGAAGTCTGCAGGTCTGGGGGGTTGGGGGTACACCTTCTCCCTACAAGCAGAGCCTCTCTGTCTGTACCCACTTCCATCCCCTACAACCTCTACCCCACAGGGTAGCCTAAGCAAACTTTTAAGAACATGATTCAGCCCCCGTGATCCTCCCATGGCTCAAGGCCCTCCAGTGGTTTCCTACTGTTGTTAGAATAAAATCCAAACTCCCTGCCGCAGCCCACAAACCCCTACATTCCCGCCAGAGCTAAAGCCTGGCCCCACCACACCCAACCCTCTATCCCACTGTGCCCCGCCACAGCCCCTGCATTCGCTGTTCTTCTCATAGGACTGGTTCCTTTCATTGCCTCCAGCTCCCCTGAAATGTCACCCCCTCAGAGAGTCCCTCTCTGCTCCTGTATCTGCCATGGTCCTTCCCCAACCCCTCCCCTACGGTGGCCACCCCTTATTCCCCTCACTTGCTTCATTTGCTCGTCGCACACGTGCCAGGTCATGGACGACAGGCTGGGAGCACTGGCGTGTTGGCGTCATGAGTGTGCGTATCCCCGAGAACACGGCCTGCCCCACCTGTGGGCACCTCCAGAGCATCAGGTGTAGCTGCTGCATCGGGGCTTGAACACCTGCAGCCTCACTGTCCCATCAGCACCATCCAGTCCCCCTCAAACCAGAGCCCCGGAAATGCCTGTGTGGCTGGAAAGGTTTTTATTACAGAAACTAGGAGGGTATTTATTAGAAGGAAAATTGCCTGTTTCTTTGGGCCTGCTTAGCCGTACTTTCCTAGCTGGGTGGCTTTTTGGGAGGGAAGCACTTTACTTTCTTTTGGCCTTGCTAAGGGAGCACGGCCCAAAGGGACCAGCCAGGCCATTTGTTACTTGCATGCCTGGGGCAAATCCCTCCCTTCCTCAAGCTCCAGGGTCCAATATGTAAATTGGAGAGAGCCCTGGTCCCTGACCTGCTTCCCTCTGACGGTAGTGAGTGTCAGGCAGGATAATCCCTGGGGATGCCTTTGGGAATCTGCAGTAAGCTTTGCAGGAGTTGCTATCACTACTGCATAATGAAAAACAGTGAAATATAATGAAATTAAAACTGACCAGACATTTATCTGACCAGGTAACTTCAGCGCATTTATGCAGAAGGAGATCTTTGAGCAGCCAGAATCCGTTTTCAATACTATGAGAGGTCGGGTGAATTTTGAGACCAATACAGGTAATTCCTGCACTCAGTGGGGAGGCTCCGCCTGTGCCTAGTCTCAGGGAATGCGGTGACTGTGTCACCTCAACGTTAACACCCTGCTGTGTGCCCTGCAGTGCTCCTGGGGGGCCTGAAGGACCACTTGAAGGAGATCCGACGATGCCGAAGGCTCATCGTGATTGGCTGTGGGACCAGCTACCATGCTGCCGTGGCTGTAAGTGGGACACATGCGTGTGGGGAATCCACAGCAGTCTAGGACCAGACACTGGCCTTCAGTCTGATCACTCATTTGGCCTTCTGAATGTGGCTAAGCCCTCGGACCCATTCCCATGAGCTAGCGTGAGAAATGACACGGAGCCCTTTTATCTTCGAGGTGGCCTGTGGGTGACCAAAGTCCCCTCGCCACCTGGACAGTGAGGTTCCGTGTCAGATACTGACCCTAGAAGCCCAGCTGCCCCACGTCCCTGTCACGCCTGTGACTGACTTTAGTCTCCATGCTTGTTGGCTTCAGACACGGCAAGTTTTGGAGGAACTGACCGAGCTTCCTGTGATGGTTGAACTTGCCAGCGATTTTCTGGACAGGAACACACCTGTGTTCAGGGATGACGTGTGCTTTTTCATCAGCCAATCAGGTAAGGGACACAGGCAGTGTGGCCAGCCTTGCATCAGGTCAGCTCTGGGCTCTCTCCTCTTCTCCGTAAATTCAATTAATTCCTCTGCATGGCTACCCTGTGCTGCGAACCCGCTCTTGCAGCGGTCATTTAACCCTTAGAGCCGCGGATTGCTGTCACCATTGTATGGGGAGGGCAAGAGATGTCTAAGGCCATGCAGCCAGGGGGTGACAGAGCTGGGATTGGGCTGGAAATGACGCACATTTGTTTTTCCCCTGCCTCATGGCTTCTCCCTCTTCTTGCCTATCCAAGACTTCAAGGAGCACTTACCAAGGTGCTCATAAATGTTTGCTGATTTATGTTAATAGAAAAAACATCTCCTTTAACATTCTGTTAGGTTGAGAGCCACGTAGAGGACCCAGTGTGGGCTCTGTGCCCGTATCCAAGCCGAGCGGCCTGTGGCTTTCAGTGCCCACGCTGCCCAGCAGGGGGAGGTGTGGGGAGAGGTGCTCCCTTTCAGGACCAAGGAAGGTCCCCTGAGCTAAATGCACCCCGTCTGGTGCCATCCCAACACTTGACATGTGCTCCAGCGGCCTCAGGGAGGTGATCCAGGGCCATAGGCTTGGAGTCTCCTTGAGCTCGTGGAGGACTTTTGAAATGTTTTAATTACGGATAATTCCAAACCTTTATAAAAGTAGAGTTTTCATATAATGAATATCCCAGCCTCATCCAGCCTGTCTTGTGCCGGTCTGACACACTTATACTAACCCCTCTTCTCCTTAGGGTTACTTTGATGCCATTCCCAGGCATCATGATATTCATCCACATAAATACTTCAGGTTGTATGATTAAAATGATAAAAGAAAAACATATAACCACAGTGTTACTGCCACAACTAAAATCTGATTGTAATGCCCCATCATCTACTGGGACTTTTAGTACTGCTGCCATTTTCAGTTTTAAATACCATTTCCATTTTGTTGGCAAGCGAAGAAAAACCAGTACAGATGCACCGACCATCCGTCCCCCCACCTTACGACCCAGGACCTGCCGTCACATTCACCTTTGGGTTTATGATCCCACCAGAGCCTGAAACTGTTTTATAAATTGGTGGGAGACATTAACAAAAGAACAGAGGTGGACCTAATAGGAAAATAATGCAGTGGCAGGTTCCGAAATTCTGTATGTATAGAAGTCAGCCCTTTAATGAGATTGGAAAAACACTATCAAACCCTGGGGCGTGGGTGACAAAAGATAGAACCCTGTTTCCCCCACCCTCGCCGCAGTACCCCGTGACACTGCAGTGCCATAACCCAGGGCTCTGAAGAAAGAAAAAACAGAGGAGAATTGGGCCACCTAGTACCGGGCGGCCCCTGCCTGCCCTGCAAAGCTGGGACAGACACAGCCAAGAGCCGTGGCCCTGCAGACAGAACAGCCTCCCTACTCTTGAGGATTTCAACAGTTTTGATTTTATAATCTGGCTTATGCTGAATTTAATTTGAGTTCGGAGCTGTGGCCCTGCAGACAGAACAGCCTCCTGACTCTTGAGGATTTCAACAGTTTTGATTTTATAGTCTGGCTTATGCTGTAATTTAATTTGAGTTTGTTAGGACTTACAGACATAGGGAGTTTGTGCTGGTTTATGCATGAAGCTGTTTAGCTTTATTCTGAAAACAATCTGAGTCCACACTGAGAGGCTTGCGAGAAGTGTCCTTTCAAACAATCTAGTGAGAAACACCACTTGGGGACATTCCTGCTTTTCAAATGTTCAATCTGTTCCATCTGAGCACGTTCTGAATAAGGCAGCTTATTCAGCTGCAGAAAGGGTGCTGGGAGCCAGGCCCACCTGTCACCGGCTGTATGGCTTTGATCAGAGCACCGGTTTCCTCCTGTCGTGAGCCCTCATCCTCAAGAGGAAAACGGGGACGATGGTCCTCACGGGGTTGTCACGAGATTTAAATGAAAAAGTGCTTGCCACATACATAGTAACAAATCTTGAATGTAAGAATCCACGGAAAAGGCTGTTGAGCGTGCGTTTTCCTTTCTGAACACCTGGCTGTGTCTTAGACACCGATTTCCGTGTTAGAGCGGAGGTGAAGGAGGAAGGGGTTTGGGGTGGGGCTGAGGCCGGCGGAGCGCGGCACTGAGAGGGCCCCTGTGCGGCAGGCGAGACCGCGGACACCCTCCTGGCGCTGCGCTACTGTAAGGACCGCGGAGCCCTGACCGTGGGCGTCACCAACACCGTGGGCAGCTCCATGTCTCGCGAGACCGACTGCGGCATCCACATCAATGCAGGGCCGGAGATCGGCGTGGCCAGCACCAAGGTAGGAGCCAGGGGCGCCGCTCCCGGGGAGAGCCTGGCCGAGGCAGGTGCACCAGAGGCCGCAAGGTCCCGGAGGCCGCTCTCCTTAGGCCTGGACGTGCTGGGCAATTGCGCCCTGCTCTGCCCGCGCCACCGCCTTTCTTTCCCCTTCCCACCTCACCCCTTCTCCCCCGTCCCTTCCTTTCCCCTCCCCTCTTGGGTTCCCGTATCTTCATTTAGTCTCATTTTATTCCCATGTTCCTGTGTTTCGTTCATGTCATCTTGTGGCTCTTTGAGCACCTTGGAGACCCCATTTTAAAGCCCTTTGGGCCTGACATGGGGCTCCCACCTGGAATCCCAGCACTGTGGGAGGCCGAGGCCGGAGCATCCCTTGAGCCCAGGAGTTCCAGACCGCCCCGGGCAACCCTGTCCCTTCAAAAGTAAAACTTAGGCCAGGTGCGGTGGCTACCGCCTGTAATCCCAGCACTTTGGGAGGCCGACGCGGGCGGATCACCTGAGGTTGGGAGTTTGAGACCAGCCTGGCCAACATGGTGAAACCCCATCTCTACTAAAAATACAAAAATTAGTCGGGTGTGGTGGCTCATACCTGTAATCCCAGCTACTTGGGAGGCTGAGGCAGGAGAATCGCTTGAACCTGGGAGGTGGAGGTTGCAGTGAGCTGAGATTGTGCCACTGCACTGCAGCCTGGGTGACAGGGCAAGACTTTGTCTCAAAAACAAAATATAAATAAATAAAACCTAAAAATTAACTGGGCAGGGTGGTGGCTCCTGTAAATTAACTGGGCAGGGTGGTGGCGCCTGTAGTCCCAGTTACTCAGGAGGCTGAGGTGGGAGAATCAGTTGAGGAGGTAGAGGCTGCAGTGAGCCGTGATCTCGCCACTGCACTCTGGCGTGAGCAACAGGTAGACCCTGTCTCAAAAAGTAAAATAAAGTTGACTTAAAAGTGAAAATAAGATCCTTGCCACCTCCTTCTTTGTGCACAGGCTTATACCAGTCAGTTCATCTCTCTGGTGATGTTTGGTTTGATGATGTCTGAAGACCGAATTTCACTACAAAACAGGAGGCAAGAGATCATCCGTGGCTTGAAATCTTTACCTGGTATGTTCTAGAATTAGCTTTCCATGTTTTCAGATCTAGTGGACTGTTGCCGGCCACTCTCTGTTGACTCTCGCCTGTACAGGATGTTGTTCATTTCTCCCTCCTCCTAAAACTTTCTAGCCACCCCAGCTCCCTCCTGGAGCCCTTGCTGCCTCTGTCCTCGTCCTGCTCGGCCCCTGCCCTGACTCCCTGCCTCCCTGCCTCCCTGGTCCTCAGTGGTGCTCAGCGCTTTCTCACCGCAGGGCCTTCGCACTGGCTGTTTCCTCTGCTGAACCATCTTCCTCCTGCTCTGCATACAGCCGACAGCTTCTCATCTCCGAAACCTCAGCTCAAATGTCACCTCCTGAGACCCTCCCTGGCCACGCTAACAGAGGCCCGAACCCTAGCACTCTGTGAAACGTTAGCCTGTTTACTTTCTTTATAACACACCTCATGACCGGAAATTGCCTGTTAACTGTTGATTGGCCTGTCTCCCCCAGCTAACATGTCAGCTCGGCGAACACACGGCCCTGTCTGCCAGAGCCGCTGCTGGATAGCTGGTATCCAGCACAGGCAGGCATACAGTAGGTGCTCAGTAAGTACCTGAGAAAGAGCAAATGGCCTCAGGCCCTTCCTATGCCAGGCGCTCCTTGGCAGTCCCACCACACTTTCCCCATTTGCTGGGTGCAGCAGTCCCAGCTGTTGTAGCTGGTGAGATACAATGTCTGTTGCACTAAATCATGACCTCCTTGGGGACCATGGCCTCCCTTTTCTTCATTCATCCACCACACATATATTAAGAACCAGTGCCATGCCCTGCCCTATGTGCCATCCCTGCCGTGCCAACATAAGCAGCGGCTCACCTCCTTCAGTCACTCACATGCCAGAGTAGGAGACAGACCTCTGTGCAGGCCTGAGAGGTAGAGATGAGTCGAGCCTTGCCCCCGGCTGGCGTGGAGTGCTCACTGCGGACAGGACATCACGGGGCTTCTGGGGGGGTGCCCTCCCAGAGACAGAGTGGGCACTGGAGCCTCCCTGGGAGCCGGGGCCAAACCCCAGAGCAGGCAGTGGGGGAAGGGCCACCATAGAGAATGGTCAAGTCCAGGCCCTCGGGGCCTGACACTGGCCGAGACAGCATGCTGAAGGTTTATTTCTGAGAAAAGCATTCTTCCTTTAAGCCAGGTCATAACCATGCAAAACAAGATCCAATTCTGATGTCTAAGTCAGCAGTTCTCCAAATGTGGTCTGCAGGTCCTGGGTGTCTACAAAGCCCTTTAAGCAAAACTGTTCACATAGTAATATAGCAATATATTTTTTATAGCAAATCTCTTTTTTTTTTTTTTTTGCCTGTATCCACATTTGCAAAGGCAGTGGTGGCTGTGCCTGGCACCCAGCACACTAGAAGGCCTACTGGTCATTGTGTCCTTCACCAGCACACAGCCAGTTTCCCTTAAGAATGGCCTTGACATCCAGGCGCGGTGGCTCACGCCTATAATCCCAGCACTTTGGGGGCCCTAGGCAGGCAGATCACGAGGTCAGGAGATAGAGACCATCCTGGCTAACACAGTGAAACCCTGTCTCTACTAAAAATACAAAAAATGAGCCGGGCGTGGTGGCGGGCGCCTGTAGTCCCAGCTACTGGGGAGGCTGAGGCAGGAGAATGGCGTGAACCCGGGAGGCGGAGCTTGCAGTGAGCCGAGATCACGCCACTGCACTCCAGCCTGGGCGACAAGCGAGACTCTGTCTCAAAAAAAAAAAAAAAAAAAAAAAGGAATGTCCTTGATGAGGTGGTAAAAATTATTAGTCTGTAAATTGCAACTCTTTTTAGTATTCTTTATAATGAAATGGAGAGTATGCATAAAGCCTTTCTACTGTGGCCGGGTGCGGTGGCTCACGCCTGTAACCCCAGCACTTTGAGAGGTCAAGGTGGGCAGATCACCTGAGGTCAGGAGTTCGAGACCAGCCTGACCAACACAGTGAAACCCCATCTCTACTGAAAATAGCCAGGCATGGAGGTGCGTGCCTTTAATCCCAGCTACTTGGGAGGCTGAGTCAGGAGAATTACTTGAACCTGGGAAGTGGAGGTTGCAATGAGCTGAGACCGTGCCTTTGCACTCCAGTCTGGGCAACAAGAGCAAAACTCCATCTGGGGGGGTGGGGAAAGGCCTTTCTGCTGTACAGTGAGGAATGGTGCTTGTCTCAAGAGAAGCAGCCATGCCATTGAATAGCAAGCTGATTTTGGTGTTCGGTAGACATTTTCTCGAAATGAACAATCAGCAGACGCACCAGTAGAAGCGACCCACGGTATTTGTTGCCAATGGTAAACTTTGAGCTCCCAAGCAAAACTCTGAGTGTTAGAAAACACCTCTGTTACCATGAGCTTGACCAGTTCCCAACACTTAAAGACTTCTGTGGCCGGGCGCGGTGGCTCAAGCCTGTAATCCCAGCACTTTGGGAGGCCGAGACGGGCGGATCACGAGGTCAGGAGATCCTGGCTAACACGGTGAAACCCCGTCTCTACTAAAAATACAGAACTAGCCGGGCGAGGTGGCGGGCGCCTGTAGTCCCAGCTACTCGGGAGGCTGAGGCAGGAGAATGGCGTAAACCCGGGAGGCGGAGCTTGCAGTGAGCTGAGATCTGGCCACTGCACTCCACTCCAGGCGACAGAGCGAGACTCCGCCTCAAAAAAAAAAAAAAAAAAAAAGACTTCTGTAGGGCCGGGCACGGTGGCTTATGCCTGTAATCCCAGCACTTGGGGAGGCCGAGGCAGGTGGATCATAAGGTCAGGAGTTCAAGACCAGCCTATCCAAGATGGTGAAACCCTGTCTCTACTAAAAATACAAAAAACAAAAAAAAAATTAGCTGGGCGTGGTGGCGGGCATCTGTAATCCCAGCTACTCAGGAGGCTGAGGCAGGAGAATCACCTGAAACTGGGCAGCAGAGGTTGCAGTGAGCCAAGATCGCACCACTGCACCCCAGGCTGGATGACAGAGTGAGACTGTCTCCAAAAAAAAAAAGAAAAAAATACTTCTCTGATAATATCAAGGTGACTTCAACAAGGTGATTTTAAAAAAAATTTTATAATAAAATGTGTCCATTTTAAGAAGATTTACATACCTTTGTGGCCAGTTCATGATGTCACAAAATTATGCACTTGTAAATGTTCCATTTAAAAGCACAAGACAGAACAATAAATTTTAACATAACAAAGTAGAAAAAGTTTATTGATAGGATTTCAGATTCTATATTGGCACCTACCCTTTCAAGAACCTACTGTTTCTCGAGTTTGGTGTACTGTGGTGTCAAAGAACAACATTCGCAATTATCTGAAAAATAATTTAAATACTCCTTGCTTTTCCAACTACGAATCTGTATTTGTAGGCTGAATTTTATTTTATACTTCATCCAAA
>NW_016816690.1:2019755-2031153 GCF_001698545.2 Rhinopithecus bieti
AATTATCTGAAAAATAATTTAAATACTCCTTGCTTTTCCAACTACGAATCTGTATTTGTAGGCTGAATTTTATTTTTATACTTCAACCAAAAGAACATATCACCACAGATTGAATGTGAAAGCAGATGTGAGAGTCAACAGTCTTTTATTAAAAAAGCAGACACTAGAAAGTTTTGCAAGAACGAAAAACAGTGCCACTCTTCTCACTAATTCTTGTTGAAAATGTAGTAATGTAATAGATTTAGCGTTGTTATTTTAAAGTGAATACTTTTAAATTTCTCATTGTTATTTCCTTTCTTCCTTCCTTCCGTCTTTTTTTTTTTTTTTTTCTGACAGAGTCTGGCTCTGTCGCCTAGGCTGGAGTGCAGTGGCAGAATCTCAGCTCACTGCAAGCTCCACCTCCTGGGTTCACGCCATTCTCCACTCAGCCTCCCAAGTAGCTGGGACTACAGGCGCCCGCCAACACGCCTGGCTAATTTTTTGTATTTTTAGTAGAGACGAGGTTTCACCGTGTTAGTCAGGATGGTCTCTATCTCCTGACCTCATGATCTGCCCGCCTCGGCCTCCCAAGGTGCTGGGATTACAGGCGTGAGCCACCATGCCCGGCCCTCACTGTTATTTTCTAATCTGGTAAATGTTGACAGATTTAACACAAAAACAAAGGCTCTTACGGATATGCAGTGATTTGAGGGACTTGCAATAATTTTCAAGAGCGTAAAGGAGTCCTGAGACCAAACAGTTTGAGAACTGGTGGTCCCACTTACAGGGGCGTTGTCTTGAGACACAGCAGGAAACAGGGGTGTTAACTGGTGGTGTCAGCTCTGTCTCCAGTGGGTGAGTTTGCCTCTCTGAGCCTCAGTTGTCTTACCTGTAACATGGAGTGAGAAATGATACTTCCCTGCCTGCCTTGTTGGTGCTCAAGAAAGTACTTGCACAGTACAAATCCCCACCCTGACAAAATCCTGGCCAGGAGCCCAAGTTATTTCTTTCCTGTAATCTACGTTTTAAATGAGTGCAAGGAAGCAAAATGTACTAAGTGATGTGGGTTTCAAAACCTCCTCCTCTTAAACCTCAGCACTTGTTTTCATGAATATCGCTCTAAAATCGGCATGACTGGTTTTCTCCCTCTCCTCCATGCATGGCCCAGAGCTGATCAAGGAAGTGCTGTCACTGGAGGAGAAGATCCACGACTTAGCCCTGGAGCTGTACACGCAGAGGTCACTGCTGGTGATGGGGCGGGGCTACAACTACGCCACCTGCCTGGAGGGAGCCCTGGTGAGCCCCCACCCCGGCCCCCACCCCCAGGACAGGCACAGGAGACCTGGAGGAACCAGCGGGAAGGAGGGCAGGGCGTTGGGCTTGGGGAGGGCCAGGTCTAAGGACCCCTTGACCACTCTTGTAAGCTTGTGCTAAGCACCAGCTCTCCACCAGGTTTCTAGCCCTGGGCACACAGAGATGGGTGAGGCAGGTGCCTGTCCCCAGGGAGCTCCCAGTCTACTGAGGAGAAAGGGACAGGACACCTGGCGTGTGCCCCTTCAGCTGTCCAGCCACTGCCAGGGCCCAATTGGAACAGCTTGCTTAGACCTCATGAGCTTCTTAGGAGCGGCTGGCGGTTGCTATTCACCTCTCATCCAGGAGGAAACAAAGCCTCCAAAAGCTTAACTATCTCACTCAAGATGACGTAGAGGACCCGAATCAGACCTGAGTCCATGGGGACCGAGTCCATGGGGCTTTTGCTTTTTTCCGCCACCACCAAAACTGCGAGGGGGGTTCTCCGCAGAGTTTCCTTGTTACCCCTCAAACTTCCAAGGGGAGTTTGAGATCCTGCAGGAATAAACTTTGAGGGCCCTGCTTTTCAAAATTGGTGACAGGCCGTTTGCCCCCTGCAGCAATAAAAATCCACACCAGCAAGGAGAAAGCTGATGGGGCAGGGAAAAGGTGCCAGGACCACAGGGCTGCCCAGAGGGTGGGCAGAGGACCGGGCCAGGGTGCTGCATCTCGGGTTTGCCCTCTCACTGTCAGTGTGCCGTGCACAGAGCAGATGCTCAGCCCAGGTAACAAGGACAGCGCTCCAGGTGAGGCTGCACTGACCATCAAGTGAGGGCATTAACCATGGCCCAGCTGGGCTGCCGTCCTCTCCCATCTCCTCCCCACCACCCCCATTTGAAAGACAATGCTAGGCTGGTGCAGTGGCCCATGCCTGTAATCCAAGCACTTTGCAAGGCCAAGGCAGTCAGATCATTTGAGGTCAGGAGTTCGAGACCAGTCTAGACAACATGGTGAAAGCCCATCTCTACTAAAAATACAAAACTTAGCTGGGTATGGTGGTGCACGCCTGTAATCCCAGCTACATGGGAGGCTGATGGAGGAGAATTGCTTGATCCCAAGAGGAGGAGGTTGCAGTGAGCCAAGATCGTGCCACTGGACTCCAGCCTGGGCGACAGAATGAGACTCCCATCTCAAAAAAGAAAGAGAGAAAGGAAAGAAGGAAGGAAGGAGGGAGGGAGGGAGGGAGGGAGGGAGGGAAAGAAAGAAAGAAAGAAAAGAAAGAAAGAAGAAAGACAATGCCAGTTGCAAGTGCTCACCAGCAACATTCAGAATTGATTTTCTTGGTCTTGGTGGAAGCCGAGGACAGGCAGGTGCTGCTTCTTGGGCTGCAGTAGAGGTAAGGCCTGGGGTGCACTGACAGCCCCCAGATGACTCTGCCTCATGGGTGGGGAGCTCAGCTGCAGTGGCTGAATGTACTGGTGAAAGGTGCACATTTCAGCCATGCCGCCACATGAGTCTGGTGGCTGCTGGCACGAGCCAATGGTCCTCTGGTCACTGGGAGGCCGGCACTGCAGCTGTCTGCAGCTTCCAGAGTGGAGCCACACTCCTTACAGCGTTGCCCTGACCCAAATCAATAGTGCTGGCGGGGAGTCAAGAGATGATTTATTCGACTGTCTCACCATTTCAATGATGTGGATCTGTGGTAACTGAATAGAGATGGATCTACCTGAATATAGGAAAAAATTAATGCAAATACCCGTTTGTGCGATTTTGCGTGGAACCACTCTTTAGAAGTTCTTAATGGGCGAATGCTTAATCAGATCATTAATCGAAAGTATAGCTAAGCAGAATATAATACCGTCGTGATAAATGTGGCTGGCTTGGGAGGAGGAGAGGGCGAGCTAGGCTGACTCCGACTTGTCTGTCCTAAGGGGTGGCTGTGCGTGGCACTGGAGAGAGACAGAGCAGCAGTGCTGGGGGCTGGTGTGGGGACACAGAGGTTGCGTCCTGGGCTGGTGCATGCCCTGGATGGTAGCCAGGCCTCTCCCCAGGCCCTTGCTGGGTGTCCTCAGTGCTGTCAACCACTCTGGGCGTCTGTCTGCCTTGCAACCCTTGGCTCTCTGCCTTCCGGAGTCATCCTTCCCCTGGTTCCCCTTCTTCCCCTCTGGCTGATCTGCTCCTGCCCCATCTGCCCAGAGTGACTCTGATCTCACCTCCTCTTTCCAGAAAATTAAAGAGATCACCTACATGCACTCAGAAGGCATCCTGGCTGGGGAGCTGAAGCACGGGCCCCTGGCACTGATTGACAAGCAGATGCCGGTCATCATGGTCATCATGAAGGATCCTTGCTTTGCCAAATGCCAGAATGCCCTGCAGCAAGTCACAGCCCGCCAGGTGAGGGCTCTCCACTGGACTGGGCCAGCTCTCTCCTGCTTTTCTGCACGCATGCCCACCTCACCACTGTCTGCCAGTACCAGCGATGGATGGTCTGGCCAGCGAGTGGCTGTGAGCGCACACCCTCCCCGGGCCCCCTTGTGAGGAGTACACACCCTTGGAAAGGAACTGGTCAGCCTGCAGCTGTCCCACACAGCTCTTTGGCGGGGCCCAGGTCCCACACTGCCGTGAGCAGCGCCAGATGCTGGCCTGGAGCTCAGGGGAGGGGCTCCTGGTGGAGATCCCCGGGGCAGGGTTTCCCCCGGTTCTGCAGCCAGGCAGCTCTGATGTGAACTACCTGGAGTTAGGCCAGATCTCACAGGGCAGGGGCACGGCTTTCCAAAGACTGCCCTTGATTCAGGCACCTGTTGCAAGCCAGGGAACCACCCGCATTTCTGAGCAACTGACTATGAATCCAGGGATTCCCACTCTCCCTTCAAGTTCAATAATTTTCTAGAATGACTCAGAGAGCTCAGGAAATCACTATCGTATTACAGTTTTCTTATAAAAATCACAGCCAACCCCAAACAAGGGACCCATAGTTTGAGGGCCCCAAATGTGAAGTTTGTGTCCTCAGGATGTGTCACCCTCCGGGCACGTCACTGTGTCTCCAGGGAGCTCCCCCGAGCTGCCAGCTTCAGTGTCCGGAGTTTGTATTGTGGTTTTATTAAATAGGCAGGACAGAGTGAACCACTGGCCATGTGATTGAACTCAGTGGGCAGCCCCACTTTTGTCCTTGGAGGTCGGGAGATCAGGCTGACAGGCTCATGTCTCAAAGCCCCACCACTCTAATCATGTGGCTGGCTTTCTGGCAGGGTGAGACCCCATCCTGGGACTATCTGCAGGCCCACCACGAATCGTCACCTTAGCATACAGTCAGGTATAGTCCAAGGGACCTCCCATAAATAACGAAGACGCTTCTGTCACATGGGAAGGTTCAGAGGGTGGGAGCTCCCTTCCTGGAACCGGCCACAAAGACCAACCAAATGCTTTGTGCACAGCAGCTGCCCTGAGGTAGGAGGGCAGAGTTCATGAAGTTTCAGGGAGATGAAATCCAACAAGGTGCCCCATCCAGATGTCACCACCCCTGGCTCAGCACAGAGGTCAATGTGAGGGGATAAAACACAACTGCATCATTTCCCCACTTAAAACCCTCCCATACCTTCCTGTCAAGCCGCAGGTAAGCCTTCCCTGGTAAGGAGATCGCCATCCTGCTGCATCATTTGGCACCCCCATTTGTGCCTTGCCAAGAGCAGGGCAGACTCACTCCTAAGTCTAGAGGGGCTCATGGTCTAGTGGTGGAAAACAAAAACCTGCCTTTTTGTCCTGCGTTATCTGGCCCTTTCCTCCTGCTTCAGTGAGTTCCAGGCACTCCAGCTTTCCTTCTGCTTCCCACTCATGCTGCGCCCACACCCGCCTCCAGGTCTTGCGCTGGCTGTTCCTGCTGTCTGGAATGCTCTTCCCACAGAATGCTCTGCCGAGAGTTGGCCTCATCATTTAGGGCTCAATCCAGATGTCTCCTGTTTTTGAGAGAGCCTCGGAGACCTCACCCATCTCCCAATCACATTATCCTGTTTTCTTGCCTTGGTGGCATGTCTGTGGAATTGATCTTTATTTCTTGGTGTCCTTGTCTAGGTGTCTGTTTTCCACCACTAGACTACGAGCCACACTAGACTTAGGAGTGAGTCTGCCCTGCTCTCGGCAAGGCACAAATGGGTGCCGCATGATGCAGCAGGGTGGCGATCTCCTTGTCAGGAAAGGGGAAGAAACCCACCAAAAAGCCTCAGATACTTTATCCTTTCCAAGCATTTGTGTCCCACACGTACCGCCTCACCCGGGATTCCAGCAAATGCAAAAGAGGACTGTTCTCATCACAGTCCTGTAGCTTCCAGATCCTCCGCATGCGTCCAGGATTGCTGCTTTCAGAGATGATCTATTTTATGATCCCATTTCTCTGCTCCAGGGTCGCCCCATTATACTGTGCTCCAAGGACGATATTGAAAGTTCCAAGTTTGCGTATAAGACCATCGAGCTGCCTCACACTGTGGACTGCCTCCAGGGCATCCTGAGCGTGATTCCGCTGCAGCTGCTGTCCTTCCACCTGGCTGTGCTCCGAGGATATGACGTACGTCTGAAAACTGCACCTAACAGCAGAGAGGAGAGACATAGCCCCAAAGTTCCTTTGTGTTCTTTAAATACTTAAATAGTCATAGAATAAATAATTTTATTTAAAGTAGCTTTCTTTTCTTTTCTTTTTTTTTTTTTTTTTTGAGACGGCATCTCGCTCTGTTGCCCAGGCTGGAGTGCAGTGGCACAATCTTGGCTCACTACAAGCTCTACCTCCCAGGTTCACGCCATTCTCCTGCCTCAGCCTCCCGAGTAGCTGGGACTACAGGCGCCCGCCACCACGCCTGGCTAATTTTTTTTGTATTTTTAGTAGAGACAGGGTTTCACTGTGTTAGCCAGGATGGTCTTGATCTCCTGACCTTGTGATCTGCCCACCTCGGCCTCCCAAAGTGCTGGGATTACAGGTGTGAGCCACCACGCCTGGCCTAAAATAGCTTTCTTTTTAAAGTAGCTTATACCACCTCTTGCCCCCCAAAACAAGCTGGAAACTGTAAAATGTATAGAGAAGATCATGGCACTAAACTATAACCTGGCCAGCTGAGGCAGCTCACACCTGTAATCCCAACACTTTGGGAGGTCAAGGTGGAAGTATTGCCAGGAGTTTGAGACCAATTTGGGCAATATAGCAAGACCCTGCCTCTATAAAGAAAATTTTAAAAATTAGCCTGATGTATGTACCTGGAGTCCCAGCTCTTGTGGGGCTGAGGTGGAAGGATCACTTGAGCTCAGGAGTTCAAGGCTTCAGTGAGCTCGGATCACGCCACTGCACAGGGTGGGCAGCAGGAATGAGACTCTGTTTCAAAACAAAAAACCAGAAACAACCTCATCACCCAGAGGCAATGTCAATTAGCAAATGTAGTGTTTTAGTCCAGGTTTTTCCTGTGCATGTGTTTTTAAAAAAAATATTATTTAATATTATGTCAAGGATAAAATGTTTGCATTTTCCTTCTATTGTTATATTGCAAGTATTTTCTTACATCTTTATGAGCTTGTTATATGTAGCATTTAATCATTACATAATATTACACCACAATCTTATAATATGATTTTCTTAATGTTTACTTAGCCAATCTTCTACTATTTAAGCTGTTCCCAGTTTTTTGTCTTCATAAATAACACAGCAGTGAACGTATTTGTACATACAATGTTGCCCCACATTTAAGATTTGTCCTGGCCGGGCGTGGTGGCTCACGCCTGTACTCCCAGCACTTTGGGAGGCCGAGGTGGGTGGATCACAAGGTCAGGAGATCGAGACCATCCTGGCTAAAATGGTGAAATCCCGTCTCTACCAAAAATACAAAAAATTAGCTGGGCTTGGCGGCGGGAGCCTGTAGTCCCAGCTACTCGGGAGGCTGAGGCAGGAGAATGGAGTGAACCCAGGAGGCGGAGCTTGCAGTGAGCCGAGATCGCGCCACTGCACTCCAGCCTGGGTGACAGAGCGAGACTTCTGTCTCAAAAAAAAAAAAAAAGATTTATCCTTAATATAACAAATGAGCTATGATCTAACATTTTGGACTCCTAACATATATTGCCAAATTATGTTCCAGAAAAGAACCAATTTATTATCTCACAGCAAGTAAGAACACACAGTTCATAGAACAAAGAAATAGAAGTTTTATTACAATTTTATTTTGAAGCTTTTAAAGATACATAACAATACAAAGAATATAATGAATACCTGAATATGTACATATCATCCAGAGCTGACATTTGCTAACATGTTTTCATATGTGTTTCAACTTTTAAAATATCTAAATGTAGTAAGACATTGCAGATACCAGATNTATGTACATATCATCCAGAGCTGACATTTGCTAACATGTTTTCATATGTGTTTCAACTTTTAAAATATCTAAATGTAGTAAGACATTGCAGATACCAGATACAGTAGAAGCCTACTTTTTTTTTTTTTTTTTTTTTTTTCTGAGACGGAATCTCGCTCTGTCACCCAGGCTGGAGTGCAGTGGCACAATCTCGGCTCACTGCCACCTCTGCCTCCTGGGTTCAAGTGATTCTCTGCCTCAGCCTCCTGAGTAGGTGGGACTACAGGTGCGCACCACCATTCCCAGCTAATTTTTTTGTATTTTTAGGAGAGACAGGGTTTCACCATGTTTGTCAGGCTGGTCTTGAACTCCTGACCTGATGATCCACCTGCCTCGCCCTCCCAAAGTGCTGGGATTGCAGGCGTGAGCCACCGCACCCGGCCCAGTAGAAGCCTACTTATGAACCATTCCTATATTTCCTTCCCACTCCACCCTAAATTAGTCACATGGAATTCATATATATTTTACAAGAAAATGAATTTTAACAGTATACATCAAGTTACCTGTGTTTAAAAGCATGAACCATATTCTTTAAATCATGTTAACAGATCATGACACACATCAGGTACACAATAAATGTTTATTGAGGGACTAAACCTTAAACAGTTAAATGAAGCTTCTGGACTAAGGAAGCTGCTTCCAAGATGCAGGTCTCTACGTTGGTGACTATGGTGAAGATCTGTCTCCTTGTTTTTAAGTACTCTGAAAATTGTCTTTGAGAGGTAGCATGTTCCTGAGATCTTCAGGGTCCTGAACAGCCACTTTTTTTCGTTTTAGGTTGACTTCCCCAGAAATCTGGCCAAGTCTGTAACTGTGGAATGAGGATGAGACCGTGACAAGACCATCACCACCTTTCCTCTGATTCCAGACCTGTCCTAACAGCAGGGATGCTACATGGGAAGAGAAGTGGGCATCCCACATATTCTGCGTGCTCCTGTAGAATTTGACAGCTTCCATGTGCCTTCTACCCAAGTGCTTTTGCTTACAGCAGATATTGTTTCTCTGTGTCCTGAAGTCGCCAGAGGAGAAGGGAATCATTGTTTACACATGGGGACCAGAGGAGACTTCTCCACTACTGTGCAATAGAGATACAGCTCTCTTCAGAGTAACTGTGAACCTTTTATAACCAACACTAGAGTTAGTTTTAAAAGACAAAATATTTATAATGACGATTGTATAGCTTTAAGTTATTTTTCTAGTATGTGGCTTTCTGTAGCCGTGGTCACGCCCAAACTGTTCATCCAGCTACCCCTGCGCTGTGTCCTGGCTTGCTTCTGGCAGGTGGCATTCATCTCAGACGTGAGCACAAGGCATTGGCCCTCCGGACTCCTTTCTCCTTTTCTTTCCTGTCTAGGCTGCTTCTGAATCCTGTTACGTGACATCCATGAAGCCCCTCAGCACCCATCTGTGCTTCCTATAAGTCCAGTTGAAATCTCAACCTCCTTCCACACTTTTTTCTCGTGTGTGGCCCAGATCCTTCCCCGTCTCCAACTTCTGTTGAATCTGATCACAGCTCTTTTTAGGCCCAGGCAGCATTTTGGTCCCTGCTCCTTGCCCATATAGTAAAACAGCTTGAAATATCCCATGCAAGAGAGTAGTTTCAAGTGGGTGACTCTGCTCTCGATTTAAAAGCGTGCACAATCAGAGTACTATGCAATTTTACGACAATAAAGAACATACCATTTTTTGTGTGTGTTTGCATTTTGTTAACCTCATTCTTTTTGTGTACTTTGGATTTTGAGGACTGTGCAGGAGCTCGGCCGTGTTTGGAGGGGCAGCCCTGTTTGTTAGTAACCATTGGCCTCTTCCTCAGGTCCACCTGAGACCTATGGGTTTCTAGTAGGAAAACGAGGGCTGTTTTCTAGGATACAACAAATGCAAGAGATCTGGGACTCAGCAGAGGGGCCACTGAACCTGGAAGGGGTTGGCCAGAACCTGGAGACAGCACAGAGGGCTGAAACTCTCTCACAGAGGGCTGAAAATTTTTCCCCAATTAACCTGTTACAGTCCCTGGTTTCATTAATACAATCAGACAAGAAGATTGAAAGCCAGAGAGTTCAAAGTTTTGTGAAGTCGGAACTTAGGCTCCCTACGTAAGTGCTATCACACACACCCTGAATGATGTCTTCATGACAACTGATGTGTGTCGCACTCGTATCTCATTAAATTCTGTTCAGGATTACCTACGGGCTACTCAGCAAATTTCCATCCCCTCCTCTGCCCTCACGTGTATCACAGGGGCTGGAAACGTGGGAACTACATTTCCAGGTTGTCCACCAGTGAGAGGCATTCATGGGAAACCTGGAAGACAGCTGAGTGGCAGAAACCATTTTGTGTTTCTCTCTGGCAGAAGCAGATAGAAATGTGGCTTCAGCAAATGGAGGGTTCTGCTATGGCCCTTGGGTGCTGCCCAAAACGCACCCACCTCAGCATCCCAGGCAGCAGTGACCATGAGCAGAGGTTTCCTGTGGCTCCTCTAAAATCCCAACTCTGGAGAGCTGGCAGGAACCAGGCGCTGCAGGGGCTTTTCCTGACTTCTGTCCTCCACGCCCTGGGTCAGTCCCAGGGAAATGGCTAGAATGGTTTCTGTCCTACTCATCAATCCATGACCAATACAACTTCCAAGATTAGGAGACTACAAACCAGCCAGAACATTTTTCTCCGGACAAGACCTAGAAAGTGTCTTTCATCCTTATGCCCAAGAGGCGACGGCCATTCTGACTTTCGTGCTAATTATTCCCTTGCTTTTCTTTATAGTTCCACCTGTGTATCTATCCCCAAATACCCTGTCTAGTTCGAAAGTGGAGGGCGAGCGCACACTGGTTGTGCAAGGAGAGGGCGGCACTGCCTCCGCTGGACGGAGGCTCCCGGAGGTGAGCAGATCAGTCTCCAGGTCGTGGTCTGACTCCCACTTCTCTGGGAACTGACAAGGCCCCTCCTGGGGAAGTCATGAGCAAGGTCTCGAGGGAGTCTTGGGCTCAGCACAGTCAGGCACCTGGCAGGGCCAAGGTGGGGACCATGCAGCAGAAGTATGGTCAGAGGGAGGGGGCTGCCCTGTATTTCCTGCTTCTAAGCTCACCATGGCCTGCCTTCAGCTCTCTGTGGGGGGAAAGCTGGGAGCTTCTGTGAGTGTTGTGTGTCCTCAGCAGAGGATGGGAGCGCCCCTCATTGGCACCTGGCCAAGCCAAGTACTGCAGAGAACCTAGACCCTAGGTCTTCATCTTCGGTGAGCTGTAGGGGAGGACTGGGGTGCGGCTTCTTAGCCAGGGCCACTCAAAATCTAGGAGTGCCCCAAGGTCATCGCCGTGGGAACCGTGGATCCAGGGCCCCTGAACACCCTCCTATCCTCCCAATCGCTCCATCTGCCTCCTAAACGGGCTTTGGGAGGAAGGCCCAGGTGTCTCCTCAAGGTGAAGAGCTACTGATGTCAACTCCCTGCAGGGAGCTGAGCTGGGGCCGTGGCTACTGCCTTCCCTGAAAATGGGCAGGAGCCACCTGCAGGGAGTCTGTTAGCCTGTCTCAGGTTTGACTCCTGACTTAATTTCTAACAGGGGAGGCTGCTGTCCTGTAACTCTGGGGGAGGGGTTTCATTTGCTCCACCTGTAGGGAGAACGGTGCTCTCACCTCACATGACACTTGGCCCTTTTTGCATTATGGTGACCACTGATGACCGTCTACCTGGCCATCGAGTGACTGGCTGTACTGTCTTACAGGTCAGTGTGGGGCCGGAAACAACTGGGCCAGGG
>NW_016816691.1:0-1771 GCF_001698545.2 Rhinopithecus bieti
TATCAGTAAGTTTAGTCCACAAAGTTAGTTGCTTAAGTGCTACAGCTACATTTTTATTTTAGGTTTTGGTCTTCTAGCATTCCAAAATATTCTGAAAAGAAGTTCCAGTTTGGAGATTCCTGTGCATGGTTTTTCTCTTGCTTAGTGAGTACTTAATAAGAATCGACCCAACTAATTCCCCTTTAGAGGAAAAATCTGTGAATCTAGTTTCCAGAGTTGAAACAAGTAACCATTTTAAATCACAATAAAAATAATTTTTAAATGTTCTATATTATTTTACCCTTATCCATCCTAGACAAACTGTACCCACAGTACTATTCAAGACTGTGAACAGGATGATATTCAGCTGGAGAATTTTTGTCCTGGTTTCACATTCTGTGACACTGTGTTAATTGATAGCAATGCCTTCGATGTATTATATTAACAAAAGAGAAAGCATGTAGGACATTGAGAGAATGATAGGCATGTAACTCATCAGTATTTTATTAGATCAAATCTTGACTCTTATAAAGCTCAAGTTGTCTCCCTCCCCAGGTAGAAGGATGGTAATGTGCTAGATTGTGTATGATTTCTTATTACAGAGATGTCAGTTTTAGTTTGAAACATAAACATATTTTTATTCATACATTAGTGCTTATAGTGATCAATGACAGTGTATCTAGTATACTAGAATTTGTTTTTGATCAGTTGAAATGCAATTATTCATAAAACTCAAAACATAGGCAAAGTCGTGAAAGAGAAGAAAAGAATTATAGGTTTCTTACAGGGAAGGTAATTTTAATATAGACGAGATTGGTCCAAGTTCTGCCATTTGGATTGATAGATTATCTAGCAGAACTATCATTTCAATAATCTCAATGACAGTATAGCACTGGATACATGGTACAGTATTATAAATTAAATTTACTGCAAATGTTATTGCAGAGAATATGGAAAGAGATCTATTATTTATGTTGGTGAAAGTTTAGATAGGAAAAAATTTAAGATTCTTTGACAAAACATAACAGAAATGATCTATATGATATGGCTATATTGCCAGTTGTCAAAAATTTCACTTTGGCCATTACTTCTTCATCAGTATCCTTGAATTATAGTGACATGATTCCACTTGTGAGAGAAAATATTATGTTAATCAACTTGAATGTTACTCCTGTAAGGTGGTGCTCTGTAGTGTTTAGCAATGTTGGATACAGTTAACTTTTTAAAGAACTATATTGGCTTTTACTTATTTTGCCCAATATTGAGAACTTGTAGCAGGCACAATATAAAGATGTTGGTAATTCCTGCATACTGACAATAAGAACTGTAATCATAGCAAATGGAGTTTATTGCATTCATGCTTAATGATTTTAACATGAACATTTGTTTATTAACTTATCAGATACTCTTTTTTATACCTGAATAATTGTATGTCTAAATATAATTTCATATCTATCATCTGTGTTTCTATCCATCTTTCCATTCAATTATATTTCTATTTACATAAATACCTTTAGCTAAAGTAAAATTAAATCAGTGTATATTTCTCAGGTATATTATTTATTATCAGAACTGTATTAGTCTGTTCTCACACTGCTACAAAGACCTACCTGAGATTGCATGATTTGTGAAGAAAAGAGGTTTAATTGACTCACAGTTCCACAGACTGTACAGGAACCATGGCTAGGAAGCTTACAATCATGGTGGAAAGTAAAGGGCAAGCAAGTATGTCTGACCATGATGGAGCAGAAGAGAAAGATAATGAAGAGGGGGAAATGTCACATACTTTTTT
>NW_016816691.1:2525-7608 GCF_001698545.2 Rhinopithecus bieti
AAAAAAAAAAAAAAAAAAAAAAAAAAAAAAAAAATGAGGACACTGAGGCATTAGAAAGAAGAGCAAGCATTCTATACTGAATCTTGAGGATTTAAGAAGGGAAAGTAGAGATTGATTCTTTGAATCTTAGTTTTCTAAATGTATGAAAGCATATGGAGGTAAGACCATAACATTTTTAGGGCCCCTTCCATATTGATACTTGTAAGAAATTACAGTGTCAGCCTATTATAGATGCTAGAAAGTAGTTTCACAGCTGTTGTTTTCAGATGCTTCTGTACTTTTCAGATGCTTCTGTACTTAAACAAATTCTATGGTAGACTTAAAAAATTAGAATCCTCTGGATATATGAGAAGAGCTACTACACTGGAAGATTATCTTAACGAACTTTTTCATTTACCTTTGTGATAGTTTCATGGATTTAGAAGAATATGTCAGGAAAATACCAGGTTTTCACAACATCTTCTTAAAAAGTTTACATCAGAGAACCCCATATATACACAGTGTTGACCAAGGGGGAAAATCCCATTATTCAGATAAGAAACACTGCATTTCCCCTACTACTTTGCTGATTACAAGATCTAAAATACATTCTAAGAAGCACATTCTAGAAAAACAAATATGTCTTTATATAAAATAAGTCCCAAAACTCCTAGCCACACACTTCTCATATATACACACTAGATTTGGGGGTAAACTTTTACAAAAAGGGATAGATTTGGTGGAAGGTAGGATGTCTAAAGAAAGAAAAGTCTCAGGGCCGTGGATGAGTGGAAGTTAAGGATATCAAGGATCAGGGGATCAAATTTGTTGTTACAGTATTACAGAAGTCCACACTATCCAATCTGCAACCCTTGGGAACAAGTGTTGAAATCAATATTTCACATTTTAAAATGAAAATACTACAATAGCATAAAGAACACCACAACAGAGTCTGGGGCAGCACCTTCTGATGAAACACATCAGTATTTTTACAGCAAGTGGGATAAGGATGAGAGAGGGAAAGTTGATGTTGCTCCTAACTATGTTGTTTCCAGACTTTTTACTTTCTTAGATTGTCAGGCTTTATTTTAGAATTGTGGATAAAGATTTAAAAATAACTACATTTGATCAGAATTACACTTTTTGATTTCTTCTACTCCTTTTATCATGAATTACGCTGCTTCTCATTGCCCAAGCTCTAATAAATGGATCTACAGATTGTTCTTATCTTTGAGAATCTTATAGAATTCCATTCTCTTTTGGTCTAGCCTTAATCTTTTCAGAACAAACTATCCTCACCACTGTATAGCTAGGGACCTGGCTCTTCTAAATTAAAAGGTGCCATTTAAAGAGCAATTTATATTTTCTTAGCGACCTAATAACAGTTGAATAATAAAAAGGAAAGTCTAGATCAAAATCTTTTATAAAAAGTTGAAGTTTTACAATTTTTACTCAATTGTTTTACCACCAGCAGTTGATAATTTAATTATTATTTTGACACATGTGATTTTTGGCAAATGGTCACCATAAATAATTTTCTAGTTTTCTGAATTTAAATTTAAACATTATGCATAAAAGTATATATGTTTACATTTTTATTGTTTGTATGTCTGTGAATTGTTATCTAAGAGTATGGAAAAGAAGAGCATGACTAGAGTGACTAATTTAACCATTTCTGTAGCTTCTAATTTGTGTATGAATTAAAATGTCTTATTTCTTCAAGTAAAAAATGTTCAGAAAATGAGTGTTCTCTATTTTTTTAAATAATGTAAAAATTTGGCCTGTCACTCATACACTGCACACCCAATATAGCTCTTGTCTATCTAAATTCTTCAGGCACATATCCTTCATACAAACCAAAGCTACTCAGATGAATTAATATAAATAAGGTCTTGGACTTCATGAAGTTTATAAGCTAGTATATGAAATTACAAAGAAATCTCTATTATTTAAAGTTTTAATTATTAGTATAATAAATAATGATATACCTAGCAATTATTAATACAATTGAAATTAATGTAGTATTATTGATAACATTATATTAATGTTAATATGTAATATAATGTGAAATTATTATAATTATTAATGTTATAGTTAATTATCACAATGATTATTAATATCAAATGAAAGGGTTAATACAGAGTGATTTTTAAGGACACTTCTCATATGTAAAAGAATACATATTTGTTGTATAAATTGAAGTGAAAATATAAAATATATTTTTTTCCATTGTGTAACATAGACAGGACATTATTTCTGTTCGCTCTTTATTTAAACATGTCTACCCTGTTGTGGGGTTATGATGACATTTATTAAATAAATAGGGAAAAAGCAATATTACGGTGTTTGTTTTATATATCCATTATCTCTGTACAACCATTGTATTTTAAGTGTCTCTTTTAAATGAATTTGCATATTGTCATTTGCAAAACATCTATGTATGGTTATTTTCTTTAAGGACACTTAACATGAGATTTATTGTCTTAACAAATTTTTAAGTGCGCAGTACAATATTGTTAACTATAGGCACAATGTTGTACAGCAGACCTCTAGAACTTTTTTATTCTGTGTAACTGAAACTGTATATCCACTGAACAGTATGTTTACCCCTACCTCCAGATCCTAGTAGTTACCTCACTCCCTATTCCAGCGAATGTTACAGCTTTAATACCTCAGAAAGTAGAATCATGCAGTATTTGTCCTTCTATGACTGGTTTATTACAATTAGCATAATGTCCTCCTAAAAGAATTAAAATCAGAATTTTGAAGGTATCTGCACTCCATGTTGATTGTGGGATTATTCACAATAGTCAAGATATGGAAACAACCTAACTGTCCATCAACAGAAGAATGGAGAAAGAAAATGTAGTCTATACATTAAAAAGAAATATTATTGAGCATTCAGAAAAAGAAAATCCTGCCTTAAGACTGACAACATGGATGGACCTAGAGAATTATTTTTAAATTTTGTCTTTATTATAGAATTTTACATATCCAAGTATCTGAAGGCTTGTAAAATTCCCAAAAATATCTTTGTAAATGAATTTCAGTTAGAAAATTATTGATGTTATTATAAGTATCATGTAAAGATGACATGTCAAAAATCAACACTAAAAGATATAGAGGTTTCAAAATTCTCCCAATATTTGAAATTGCTAAATTGGATATTATTAGATTTCCTAAAATTAAATTTAAAATAAATATTTAATAAAACACCAAAAATTTTCTATATGATTCTTCCACCATGGATATCAAAACCAACTTAATAGGCAATAATAGAATTTGATTTAAAGAAGAATCAAAGAGCAGTGGTACCTTTGAAACAGATAATTATGAAGACAAATGAAGATTTCTGTTTTGCATTGAAAAATTAAAATATTTATTAATGGAAAATAACATTTGGCACTTCGGAGATATTATTAGTTTTCATGTTACATTTTCTACAGTTCTTAAACTGGAATATTGTCTTTAAATTATGCAGGACAATGTTATTTTACTGTTCTCAATTTAAGAAAATTAGTACAAAATTGCCACTGATTATTAGACTGTGTAAACAGATGAAGTTTATGGTCAATAACTCTCAATATCAAAGTTCTTGCCATGGCATACCAGAAAGAAGTTCTATAAGACATTCATATAAGTAGCAGAGCATTATACATTTTTAAGATTTGATTTTCAGATATAAGAAATGTCAGTTAAAAAAAAAAAAAGTCTAGTTATATTACAGAAACCTATGCCACATGATAATGGAGAAAGCTTCTAAATAGAAAAGTAATTTGGAAAGTTGAGAGTAAATCTTTCATGAATATTGTTTTTATGAAGATGCTTAATTAGGAATACAATATTTGCTTGCATTACTGGCCAGCAACAAGCACTATAGAGTTAAATCAACAATACTAAATCCTAGAATCTGGCAACACTGCTATATGAATCTGGAATTACTGCTATTGTCAATAATCCTTGGGGTGTGTGTAAATTTAGAGGTAGTAAATTTTCTGTTTCTTGGTCCTTTGTAATGGCCCAGTGTTCAAGCACCTTTGTTGTTGCCTGCCCTAATTTAAATGTGTCACTGTTTTTCTGTTTTTACTGCACGTTCAAATATTTCTTAAATGCCAATCCTGTTGGAAATCATGGGGGACCGTTTCTTCCCTTGTTTACTTTCCAAAGTGGTATCTTTTCAACATTTTTAAAGTAACATGTATTTATTCTTACCTCAAACATGAATTGAGCATTCTCTCAGAGCTAGGTATAGTTTTAAACTTGGGATGGTCTGATAAACAAGACTTTGTACCTCTCTCTCTAGCACCCTCGCTTCACTCAGTCATCCATTGTAGCTTCATTGCAGGCAAACAGACTTTTTCTTTATGCTGACCCTATTTTCTCCTGCTCTGTTACCCATGCATAGTGTTCTTACCTCCTCGAATTATCTGTGGTGTCTTGCAGTCTCACTCTCCACACCTATCTGTCCCAGTCCTCTTTCAGATATCAGTTCAAATATCACTTCCTCCAGGAAACATTTTCATCTTCAAATCTAATAGAATCATGCCCTTCCTTACTGGAACTTTAATTCAGTGGTAAATTTATCTTTATTTATGTAATAATTTGACTAACAACTATCTCCCTCAGCAGACTGAAAGTTCCACAGAAACTTTTTTGGTCACCTCTATATTCCCAGCACCTGCTACTTGTTTGTGTCTGGCACAAACCAAGGATGCTGGTAAAATTAGAACCATTGAGGTTAAACTAGAAAAATAGAGCCCCTTCCAAGTGAAAAAAAAAATAGTCATTTAGGAGACTTTTAAGTTATTATTAAATTTTACCTTCATGATAAAATATTATAAAGAACATTTTGACTACAATGTAGTTTGGATGTGTTGTACTTTTGTTTTGTACTTTTTTCCCTATTTGAATAGGGAATCAGAGAGATATTTAAAATTATTTTACTGAATTGAGTTATTAGTATTGTGAATTAAGGTTATTATCCTCCAGTAGAATTTATTATATTTAAGCCTGAATCATTCATTATAAATGACTTTGCTACTTTGTAGTTGGATACTCCCAGGATTTTCTAGAACAATACCAAGTTTTGAGATATATTATTTAA
>NW_016816693.1:0-1325 GCF_001698545.2 Rhinopithecus bieti
GCCTCCCAAAGTGCTGGGATTACAGGCGTGAGCCACTGCGCCCAGCAGGACTTCCAGTTCTATTTTGATAGTTTTGAGAATGGGCATCTTTGTTCCTGATCTTAGAGGAAAAGCTTTCAACTTTTCATCACTAAGCATGCTATTAGCTGTGGGCTTGTCGTATATGGCCTTTATTGTGTTAAGATACGTTCTTCTGTACCTAATTTGTTGAGAGTTTATCAGGAAACAATGTTGAATTTTATCAAATGCTTTTCTGTATATATTGAGATGATCATATAGTTTTTGTCTATCATTCTGTTAATGTAGTGTGTCATATTTATAGCTTTCCATATGTTGAATTATCCTTGTGTTCCAGGAATATATTCCATTTGATCTGGTGAGTGATCTTTTAAATATGCTATTGAATTCAGTTTGCTAGTATTTTGTTGAGTATTTCTGCATTTGTGTTCATCAGGGATATTTGTCTGTAATTTTATTTTCTTTAGTGTCCACGATCCATAGTTTCTGATGAGAAGTTAAGCATTAACTGAATTGTTGTTTTGACTGTGATATATCATTTTTCTCTTGCTGCTTTCAAGGCTCTTTCTCTTTGACTTACAGTGGTTTATTATTTACCTCAGAATGGACTTCTCTATTCTGCTTTGAAATAATTTTGTATCTTGTATATATTAATTGCTGTCTTTCATCAAGTTTGGGAAATTTTCATTTATTATTTCTTCAAATTCAGAAATTATATTTTGTATTTTAAAATTTCCTTTTTTATTGCCTTTATTTCTCTGCTGAGGCTTCCTATTTCTTTACTGAGGTTTTCATGAATTGATAAATCCAAGGTCTCTGTCATAATTGAGGTTGGTTCTGATGTTCTGCCTCATCAAACTGTGTGTTTTACTTTTTAGTATGCTTTGTGTTTTTTTTGTCAAAAGCTGGAGTATTGGGTAAAGGGAACCGAGGTGAATAGACCTTTAGTGTAAGGTTTTATGTTAATCTAGACTTGATTAATCACAGGCTACAGTTGGCCTGTGTTTAGTATTTGCTGTAGCTGTAGGTGCCAGAGGCTTCAAATTCCTCTGGCGTCATTGTTTTAGTCTCCCCTGTTCTCTATCTGAGACCTCCTCAGATAGAGTTTGCATCTTGCAGCTCTGTTAGATATAATCTAATGTAATCTGTTATTTTACTGGTGAGATATGGTGCTAAGGTGTAGGGAAGGGGAAGCATTCTATAATCTTATGACTAAATACCAGTTTCTTAGTGGGCTTGCATTCATGGCCTATGACCTTCACAAGTTTTTGTTAGCTTTTACTTTCTTAAAAAAAAAAAAAAAAAAA
>NW_016816693.1:5573-8189 GCF_001698545.2 Rhinopithecus bieti
TTTTTTTTTTTTTTTTTTTTTTTTTTTTTTTTTTTTTTTTTTAAAGCATGGGATTAGAGGTAGCAGTTTTGGACAGGAGGCAAGGTAGAGTGTTCTTTCCCTTCTGCTCCTGGCAGGCAAGTCTTCTTTTTTTAAGACTCTCAAGTGTCACCATGTTTGTGAAGACTTCTTATCTTTTCTAGGTGCAATTGACCTGACTAGTCTTTCTAAAATGTGTCCTTTACTTACTGCTTTTATAGCATCTGTGATGTGTTTATTGCATTTTTATTTGCTTCTTTCTACCATAGTAGAAAGTTCAATTATTATTACTCAATTATTATTCATCTGTCTATTCCTGATATATATATTAGTAGAAAAGTGTTCCACTGCAAGTAACAGCAATAATTATCGGCCAAGGAAGTTAATCTCAGAAAATAGTAAGAAATGTGTATAAAATATAGGTAGGTATATTTTTAGTGCTGTTTATAATGAAGAAATAAAACCATCCTAAACTAAAACCAATAGAGGACTGATTAAATAAATGATAAATATTTATATAAGGAACTATGAAGTAACAATTAAAATTTATGCATTTTCCAAATTACCTGCCTTAAGTATACATCAGTTTGGTGAACAGAAAATATTCTTCACCCATATCATACAATAATCTGTATTCAACCCAATGTTGGTTTTGTGTTATAGATCAAGTAGAAAAGGAGCAGTAAGGAGGAAAATGGGAAATTAAAATACTGTTCAAATCTATAATGAAATAAAGGTAGTGAAGTAGGCAACTGGTTTGTTTAGACAGTCCAGGGGATTTGGTATCTTATTCATCAGTTATTGAGTGTATTCTCTGTGCCAGCTAAGTGTTGGATGCTATGACAGATGCAGATAGGCCAAGTCATGGCCTCATCCCTCAAAGAGCTTGCAATCTGGGGAGAATAATACACACATAGAAAATGGGTGAGCAAACAAAAATGAGTACTACAGATTTGAATGCCATAGAAATTCAGAGGACAGAGTGATTACATCTTCCTGGGCTGGTGAAGATACATTTCTAAGGAGGAGAAGAATTATATTGTCATTAACGATGGCTTTAGGATTTAAATAAAAATGGAAGGAATATCATATTTAAACGAAGGAGAATGGGTGAACAAAGGCATGGAAATGGGAAAGTAGACAGCATTTGCAGAGAACTAGCTCGACTCAAATTTTAAGATTCTTCATGCAGTGGAAAAGCAAGGGCCAGAACTGTAAGAGCCTTTCTTAGAACCTCTGATTCATATTTGCAAGTTGCAAAAATGGGCATTTAAATATTAGAAAATCTACTGTAGGACATATGAAATTAAGCTGAGAGCTGAAATTTTTCCATTCTTGGTTCAATACTTCAGTGAAGACAGCATTAGATTAAGAATCAGACCTGGAATGTGGTACTACAGGTTATAATAAGTAGTAGCTCTGTAACCAAACTAAGCCTTGGTTTCCTCATCTGTAAAACAGGTATGATTATTCACCTCTCTGGACTCATTGGGTTCTTAATGAGCAGATCAAGTAAAATGGTATAAATGTTCTTGATGCAGAGCTGGGGGAGCAAGAGAAAAAAATCTTCAGACAGAACTCCCTCCATACCTCTGTTCCTGTACCTCAACTCTGATGAAAAGATATGTAACTAGGGGAAAGAAGGGATTTACAGAGAGATTTGAATCTACCTGAAAATGGAGTATTAAAGTGGTAATAGTCCAGAAAATGTTTCCTCCACCCAGTACCAGATCCTTTAGTACATTGTTTCCAGACAGTTAGACTCCAGTATAAGGTTGTGGGGATACATTTTAGCTATAACCATATAATAACAAACATCCTGTTTTCTTGTGGCTGATTGATCCCAGGGCTGCACTGATTCTGTAAACCAACTTGGCAGGATTTCCACAAACTGCTTCTGGGGAGTAGTAATTCTTAGGGACCCAAGGCTACCCTCAAATGAACTATAATACCTTGCCCTTAATTCTGCCCTTAATTCTTTAGAATGGAAAAATAATCAGAATTATCTTGGCCCATGGGGTTGCTTATCAGCAGTTCTCTCAGGACTGCTGTTCTTTTTTGGAGAAGGGCCAGTAGAGTGAGTCAGATCTTTTATGTTTTGTTTATAGAGTGGCCATCAGACATTGGTCTGAACCACCCAGGTGCAATGAGTTTCCTTTGGCATGGTCATTCCACTAGGTATGCTTTTGATTGTGTCTAAGTTGTTTTAAGAAGCCATTTGAGTGGGCCAGTTTCTAAATATGTTATACAAATATAGAGTACATTGCTTCTATGCTATCTTGCCCTTGGCCGACTTACAAGAAAGAAGTTATAAGAAATTATGACATTAAATGTGTTATTGTATATACTATATGGATGTTGAAGACATCGTTCATTACATTTCTTCTTTTGAGGACACTGGATAATTTTTCTGTCTAATCTCAAAATCATAAGTAATAAAATTTCTGGGCAACTGGTTTATTTTTATCTTAGGGATACCATAGCTCATGTAACAAATTATTTTTTGCTATTGGCTACTAGGAGGTTTACCCCTTCCTTTATCAAAATTAGAGAACCTTCTATAACTGTGTGTGTGTGTGTGTGTGTGTGTGTGTGTGT
>NW_016816693.1:10985-16537 GCF_001698545.2 Rhinopithecus bieti
GCTTACTTCCCACTCACCAAAAGAAGCAAATCCTGTCCAGATGCATTGTCTTCATAATGGCTTCTCTCTTTTTTTTCTCATTTCTACCTTAAGGATTCCTTCTGCCTTACTGCTATTCTTATTTCTCTTATATTTCTAGAAGAGGCACCTAACTATATTCCTACTATTAGTTTTATCTTTCTTTTATTTTGATGACTGTTCTGTTGTTCCAAGACTCTTATTTTCATAATACCATACAAAACTCATAAGTTTAGAAAATTATGGCCTTTAGCTGATCTGAAAAGTGATGTATGTTTAAATGGACAAAAGACTTGAAACAGGCACTTCACAAAAGATATTCAAAGGGCCGGTGTACAGAAAGGTATTCATTTTCATCACTCATCAGGAAAATGCACAATGTGATACCATTACCCCCACAAGAGTAACAAAGGTGAAAAAGACAATACCAAGAATTTGTAAGAATATAGAGATGTAGAATAATTGGAACTCTGCTGGGAGTGTAAATTGGTGCAACCACATTGGAAAACTGTTTAGTAGTAATGAGTAGAGCTGAATATAGGCAGCATGGGACCCAGTAATTCTAATTCTACACCCAACAGAAATAGAAATATAGGCATACAACCAAAAGAAATAGATATATAGTTTCATCAAAAGACATGCACAAGAATGTTTACCGCACTACTTGTAATAAACCTAAACTTGAAATAACTTAAATTTCTATCAGTAGAATGAATAAATGGGGATATATACCTAACGTGGAATCAGTAGTGAGAATGAATGAGCTACAACTATATGCAACAATATGGATGAATCTTACAAACATGATGTTGAGCAAAAGAAGCTTGATCCAAATGAGTACATACTATGATTCCATTTATATGAAATTCAAAAACACACAAAACATGTAATAAGTCAGGGTAGTAGTTACCCTTATTAGGAAGTAGTAACTGGACAGGAAGCAGAAGTAGGGTTTCTGGGGTGCTAGTAATTCTGCTAAGTGTCTTGATTTGGGTGCTGGTTACGTGGGTGGCCTCACTTTGTGAAAATTCAACAAGCTATATACTAATGATTTGTATACTTTTCTGTATGTATGCCCTATATATGTGTGTGTGTATATATATATATATAATTTCACAAAAGAGCAATACTATATGCTGTATTAATTATCTACCACTGCATAACAAATTACCCCAAAACGTAGCAGCTTCATGTAACAAACATTGGTTATCTCACACAGTTTCTGAGAGCAATCTAGGAGCAACTCAGCTGGGTGGTTTTGGCATAGGGTCTCTCATGAGATTGCTATCAAGATGTAGACTAGCGCTGCAGTCATCCAAAGGCTTGACTGGACCTGGAGCATCTGCTTCCAAGATGCCTTTTTTTTTTTTTTTTTTTTTTTTTTTTGAGACGGAGTCTCGCTCTGTCGTCCAGGCTGGAGTGCAGTGGTGTGATCTAGACTCACTGCAACCTCTGCCTACTAGGCTCAAGTGATACTCCTGCCTCAGCCTCCCAAGAAGCTGGGATTACAGGTGCCTGCCACCATGCCTGGCTAAGTTTTGTATTTTTGGTAGAATTGGGGTTTTGGCATGTTCACCAAGCTTATCTTAAACTCCTGACCTCAGGTGATCTACCAGCCTTGGCCTCCCAAAGTGCTGGGATTACAGGCGTGAGCTACTGGCACCCAGCCCAAGTTGGCTTCTTCATGTACCTGTGGAGGGATGCCTCAGTGAAAGCTCTTTGTATTGCCAGAGGCTACAAAATAACCTCACAGATAACATTATATATATATATATACTCTTGCATATTTGTTTATACATATATAACAAATGATATCATGAATACTGTTTTATAATGTTTACTCAATACATTGTGGACATCCTTTCTTATTTTTTGACTGGCTTATCTATAGATCTATTTCATCCTTTTTTCATAGAGCTCTATTGAGGTATGATTGTCATATAATTGGCATACATACACATATTTAAAGTGTACAATTGGAGATTTTTTTAAATGTATGTGTACAGTCATGAATTTATCATCACAATCTAGGTAATGGGCAAGCAGTCACCTGCAAAAGTTTCCTCCTGTCCCTTTGTAATCCTCTTCTCATAGTTTTTAATGGCTGAAAAGCTTTATTTGCATATATAAAGTGTCTATAAAATCCATACTTATTTTGCTCACACATAGCTCAATCTAATATTTTGTTTAAATTGTAGAACTCTCACCCCATTTAGAGAAAGAAATACACTCCCCAACCCCAGTCAAGAACCTGCTATTGTATGTCATCATTGATTACCTAGGTTATCTAGGTAATTACCAGATTACCTAGGTAAGAATCTTAGCCTTGCCACTTTACAGACATTATGATCTTGGGCAAGTTGCTTAACCACTCTGTATCAAATTCCTTACCTGTAAAGTGGGGATAATAATAGTTTTATATTTAACTCATAAAATTGCAAAGATTAAAGGAATTAACACAATGATCTGATAACAAAGCACTATGTTATTATCTGCTGCTGTTATTATTCCCATGGTTTGTTATGCTAAAAGCCTCTTTTCAGTTTCTCCTGATGATGTTAAAGCTATGAGTTGCTAGGACCTTGTATTCAAATAGCCTACCAGAACTTATCTCCTCTTTTTTACTCCTACTTCTCTATCACCTCCCTCTGAGCATCTTGATAAAGGTGAGGAGAAGTATGTAGCTAATCATAGGCTGTTTTAGTATTGGAGAGTTTGGCTTTAGGGACATTTCATAAGGTGAGAGATACCCAAAATAGAACACTTAAAACAATTCCAAGACCTTATCAACCAAGATGTCAAAATATGAATTACATTTCGACATTAAAAGCTGTTATTGATCACTTTGATGGTAATGATTACACATGTATAGTAACCTTTCCTTGAGCACATACTAAGTGTATATTCTAGGAAAGATCCTAAGAATTAAGGTATTTATTGTCTTTATGAAGCGTACTATATTAGTCCATTCTCACATTGCTGTAAAGAAATACCCAAGACTGGGTAATTGATAAAGAAAAGAAGTTTAATTGGCTCACGTTTCTACAGGCTGTACAGGAAGCATGATACTGACATCTGTTTAGCTTCTGGGGAGGCCTCAGGGAACTTAGAATCATGACAGAAGGCGAAGAGCCAGCACTTCACATGGCTGGGACAGGAGAAAGAGAGAGAGGGGGAGGTGCTACACAGTTTTAAACAATCAGTCCTCGGGAGAACTTACTATCACAAGAAAAGCACCAAAGGGATGGTGCTAAACCATTCATGAGAAACTGACCGCATGATCCAATCACTTCCCACCAGGACCCACCTCCTTGATTGTGAGATTTGGGTGGGGACACAGATCCAAACCATATCATTCTGGCCCTAGCCCCCCACAAATCACATGTCCCTCTCACATTGCAAAATACAATCATGCCTTCCCAGTACTCCCCCAAAATCTTAAGTCATTTCAGCATTAACTCAAAAGTTCAAAGTCTTATCTGAAACAAGGCTAGCCCCTCCCACCAGTGAGCCTATAAAATAAAAAACAACTTATTTCCAAAATACAATGGGGGTATAGGCATTGGGTAATAAATCCCCTTCCAAAAGGGAGAAATCAGTCCAAAGAAAGGGGCTATAGTCTCCATGCGAGTCTGAAATCCAGGAAGGTAGTCATTAAGTCTTAAACCTCCAAAATAATCTCCTTTGGCTCCATATCCCAAATCTATGACCCACTGATACAAGGTGTGGGTTCCCAAGGCCTTGGGCAGTTCCACCCCTGTGGATTTGCAGGGTTCAGCACCCATGGCTGCTTTCAAGGGCTGATGGTGAGCACCTTCTGCTTTTCCAGGCTGAGGGTACAAGCTGCCAGTGAATCTATCATTCTGGGGTCTGGAGGATGGTGACCCTCTTCTCATATGTCTACTAGAAAATGCCCCAGTGGTAACTCTGTGTGGGGGCTCCAACCCCAAGTTTCTCCTCCTTACTGCCCTGGTAGAGGTTCCCCATGTGGGCTCTGCCCCTGGAGCAGGCTTCTGTCTGGGCATCCAAGCTTTTCCACACATCCTCAGAAATCTAGACAGAGGCTCTCAAGCCTCAACTCTTGCTCTCTGTGCACCCACAGGCATAACACCACGTGGAAGCTGCCATGGCTTATGGCTTACATCTTCTGAAGCAGTGGCCTGAACTGAATCTGGGCCCCTTTGGGCCATGGCTGAAGCTGGAGCAACTGCGATGTGGGGAGCAGTGTCCCCAGGCTGCACAGCAGGGCAACAGGGCCCTGGGCCTGGCCCATGAAACAATTCTTCCCTCCTAGGCCTCCAGGCCTTGATGGGAGGGGCTGCCATGAAGATCTCTGAAATGCCTTTGAGGAGTTTTTCCCTATCATCTTGGCTATTAGCATTTGGTTTCTTTTTACTTATGCAAATTTCTGCAGCTTTCTTGAATTCTTCTCCTGAAAATGGACTTTTTCCTATCACATGGCCAGGCTGCAAATTTTCCAAGCTTTTATGCTCTGCTTCCTTTTAAATGTGTTCCAGTTTTATGTTATTTCTTTGCCTACACATATTAGAATAGGTGGTTAAAAGCAGCCAGGCCACATCTTAAATGCTTTGCTGCTGAGACATTTCTTCTGCCAGATATCCTAAATCATCATTGTCAAATTCAAAGTTCCACAGATCCCTAGGGTGGGGGTACAATTCAGTCAAATTCTTTGCAAGGGCATAACAATAGTGGCCTTTGCTCCAGTTCCCAGTTAGTTCCTCATGTCTATCTGAGACCTCTTCAACCTGGCCTTCACTGTCCATATCACTATAACCATTCAACCAGTCTCTAGGAAGTTCCAAACTTTCCTGCATTTTCCTATCTCTTTCTGATCCCTCCACACTCTTCCAACTCTGCCCGTTACCTAGTTCCAAAGTTGCTTCCACATTTTTAGGTATCTTTATAGCAATGCTGCAATCCTTGGTACCGATTTTCTTTATTCATTCTTGCAGAGCTATGAAGAAATACCTGAGACTGGGTAATTTATAAAGAAACAAGGTTTAATTGGGTCATGGTTCCACAGGCTGCATAGGAAGCATAATGCTGGCATCTGCTTGGCTTCTGTGAAGACCTCAGGAAACTTACAATCATGGTGGAAGGTGAAGGGCAGCCAGCACTTCACATGGCTGGAACAGGAGGAATAGGTAGAGGGGAGAGGTGCTACACACTTTTAAACAACCAGATCTTGCAATAACTCACTCATTCACTCTCACGAGAATAGTACCAAGGGGATAGTACTAAACCATTCGTGAGAAACTGCTCCCATGGTCCAGTCACCTCCCACCAGACCCCACCTTCTACATTGGGAATTATAGTTGAACATGAGATTTGGGTAGGGACAGATCCAAACCATATCACATACTATCAGTGTAAAGAGATGTGGCTAGGATTTGTAGGGATGAGAATAGACTGGGATCTGGTGTTACAGCAAAGGAAGTGAGTAGGTCCTACTGATTGGTAATGTTAGATTGAGCCAGGGATATTGCCACTGTTTTTTTTTTTTTTTTTTTTTT
>NW_016816693.1:16800-18443 GCF_001698545.2 Rhinopithecus bieti
CCCCTTTTTTTTTTTTTTTTTTTTTTTTGAGACGGAGTCTCGCTCTGTTGCCCAGGCTGGAGTGCAGTGGCTGGACCTCAGCTCACTGCAAGTTCCGCCTCCTGGGTTTACACCATTCTCCTGCCTCAGCCTCCCGAGTAGCCGGGACTACAGACGCCTGCCACCTCGCCCGGCTAGTTTTTGGTGTTTTTTAGTAGAGACGGGGTTTCACCTTGTTAGCCAGGCTGGTCTCGATCTCCTGACCTCATGATCCACCCGTCTCGGCCTCCCAAAGTGCTGGGATTACAGGCTTGAGCCACTGCGCCCGGCCATTGCCACTGTTTTAAACCTGTGTAATGGGAGTTTGTTTTACTACTTTCCCTAAACTGAAAACACCTGTCTTAGTTGATTCAGGCTGCTATAACAAAATACTTTAGGTAATTTTGAAAACAAAATTTATTGCTCAGTTCTGGAAGCTGGAAGTCACAAATTAAGACAACGGCAGATTTAGTATCTAGTGAGAGCTTACTCTCTGCTTCAAAGATGGTACCTTACTGCTGTGTCCTCACATGGCAAAAGGGGATGGGAAGCTCCCTCAAGCCTCTTTTATAGGGATATTAATCCCATTCATGAGAATGCAGCCTCATGACTTAATCCCTTCCCAAAGGCTCCACCCGTTAACACTGTCATAATTAGGTATTAACTTCCAACATATGAATTTTGGAGGACACCAACATTCAGACCATAGCACAATCCAAGTGTCTGTCACTGGTAGAATAAAAAATGAGCAGGGGTGTGTGTGTATGTACGTGCCTGTGTGTGTGCGTATAATATACAGAGCCAGTGGTAAGAATGAATCTACTACAATTACCTGCAACAGTATGGATGAATCTCACAAACAAGATGCTAAGCAGACGCCAAAAAGATCTAAAAGCATATACTTATGATTTCGTTTATATGAAGATCAAAAATGTAAAACTCATTTATGGTATAAGAAATCAGGTTAGTGATTCCTAGTGCCTACCACTCCTTTCCTCACTCTGCTAATTCCAAATACAGAGCTTGTTCTCATCACTGTAACCACCACCACTACTCTTACTGTCACAGAGTGTCCAGGGTCGTCGTCTTCAGGGCTTATAAGGTCCAGGGAAGTTACAAGGATGGCTGTCTACAAGGAAACATTGAATGGGAACTGGCTAAAGCCTCAGGTATGGCTAAAAATTGGATGGGAACTGGCTAAAGGGTCACACATGGATAAAAATTGGATGGCAACTGGCTAAAGCCTCAGGCATGGATAGGCATCCTTACAGTAGGGAGGTCATCAGCAAGGGAGTGGCTACTGCCCAAGGGAAGCCCTCAGCATATAGCCCCAGGAAAGATTCTGACCATGTGCTTGCTCTTATGGTTTGTAGATGCTGAACCCACCCCCAAAGGGCTCCTGAGCATTCAAGAAATGGCCCTCACTAAAATGCTTCTTCATTTTAATCTGTTTGATTCCTTTCTGATCTGACTCTTCCAACCTAGGCCCCACTGATTTCTCTCTTTCCTTCAATCCAGAGGAGCCTTTCTAGCCTGGAAGGTGGGTTTGGGTGGGTAGGCTTGGAGGAGGAACTTCTGCTGTCATTATTTTATTTAATAATTTCATCTGCTAGAAGACTTCTTGG
>NW_016816693.1:18552-37924 GCF_001698545.2 Rhinopithecus bieti
TATTTTTTCTCTTTTCTGACCCATAATTGTCTTTCATTTGAAGCAATGAACACAAAATGGCTTAGGTACTTGTAGGGCAGATGGTAAATACACAGTAAAGAAGGAAGCAAAAAACATAAACTATTGGGAGAAACAACTTTAGTAAACATCTTAAAATGTCATTCCATAAGACTTGGGTTGAATTAGGTAATAAAAGTATTATTAATATTATGAAATTTCGAGGAGAAACGAGTTTATGTGTGTGGTGGAGAAAATATTTGTTTTAGATTCATGGTATTTCAGGTGGTGGCAAGATATCCAGGTGTAGATTTCTCTGAGGCATTTAGACTTGTGAAACTGAAGGGTTTTGGGATGGAAGGTAAAATTCAAACATCATTGTGGATGAAATAAACTATTTCTGTTAGAGAATACAGTTGACTTTATGAAGTGATTTATAGGGCATCTAGATGGTTTGATGTGTGCAATGACTTTTTTATTCACTGAGGTGTTTCTATAGTTTTAGCATAATTTATTTAAATGGTTGTACCATTATCTTTAATATTTTATTGTGCACTGGAAATATAAGTCCCACTGTCATATAAAATTAATATCTCTCACTTGAAAGTTAGAGAATTCTCTTCCTGTTGTTATTGATGGTGCTGGACCTCTGTGTTTCAATGATACTTACACTAGGCTTCCTTGTTATTTCTTTGACTTGTTGACGTATGAAAATTCAGTAAGCCATTTCATTGCATACACCAGGGATTGTTAAATAATGGCTGGCTGCCGGTTTTTGTGTGGCCATGCATTGAGAATGGTTTTACATTTTTAAATGCTTTAAAAAAATTAAAGAAGGGTATTTTATGATACATGAAAACTATATAAAATTCACATTTCAGTGTCCATAAATAAAGTTTTTATTAAAATATAGCCACACAGAAATTTGTTTCTGTGGCTGCTTTCATGCTGTAACAGTAGAGTTGGGTAGTTGCAACAGAGACCATATGACCCTCACAGCCTAAAATATTTATTCTCTAGCTTTTTACCGAAAAAGCCAATTGACCCGTGATATACACCAACTGTTGTATCATTAGAAAACTAGTGCCAGGTGTGGTGGCTCACACCTGTAATCCCAGCACTTTGGGAGGCTCAAGCTTGCCTGGGTTTGCTTAGGCGGGGGGATCACTTGTGCCCAGGAGTTTGAGGCCAGCCTGGGCAACATGGTGAAACCCTGTCTGTACAAAAAAAATACAAAAATTACCAGGAGGCTTAGGTGGGAGGATCACTTGAACCTGGGAGGCAGTATCCCCCAAAAATACATAAACCCACAGAAGTATTTCTCTTACACAGGCAATAGTTATTAAACATCTTTTCCTGCTTTATTTTTCTCCTTGATAGGTACCACTATTTATCACTGTTTTACATAGTATACTTTTGCTTGTTTAAATAAACAGACACAGGTTAACTATTTCTTCCCTCTAGATTGTAACTTTAGTGAGGGCAGGGGTGTGTGTCTGTATTGCTTACTGTTGGATTCTCTAGCACCTAGGCATGTAGTAGACACACAATGTATATTTTATTTGAGTATTTACATAATATATATCTGTTGAATTGAGAAACGAACGGCTGAATTTGCTACATATTACTGTATCCAACTCTGAGGATGACTGGGCGATAGAAACAAAGTATCCTTTGTTCATTTGCATAGCTTGCCTAGCTTTGCTCTAGAGATTGTAGGAGGTATCTCTGAATTTCAGCAATATCTAACAGCATTTTGATGCTGTTCCCTAGTGTATATAGCACTGAAGAACAGCATGTATATACATATTAGATACATTCATTTTTAAAAGTATTTAATAATATACTTTTATAATGTATTTTATATAATTATGTTAATAGGTCATATATTATTTTATATTAATATTTAATGTCAATTATACATATTAATATAAATTTACATATAGCTATACCTCAAGCTTTTATATCAATTATTGTTTTTATACATTTGAAACAGTAGACTTTGTGAAGTGAATGGCACATAGTAAATACCTAAAGGTTAAAATAATTGAAGAATTAAGCAAGCTCTTAGGTAATAGGTTATTTTATGAAGACAGAGGTATTGCTTAGTGGTTTCCCACTGCTTTTACAATGAAATCCAAATGGTTTTCCAGCCAGTAAAGCCTTGTATGATTTGACCATTTGTCTTTGTCTCCCACCTTCTCCCTTGCTTGTTATGCTGAAATCAAACTGAACTTTTTTTTTTTTTTTTTTTTTTTTTTTTTTTTTTTTTTTTTTTTTTTTTTTGAGACAGTCTCGCTCTGTCTCCAAGGCTGGAGTGCAGTGCAGGGGTGTGATCTCGGCTCACTACAACCTTCACCTCCTAGGTTCAAGCAATTCTCCTGCCTCAGCCTCCTGAGTAGCTAGGATTACAGGCGCACACCACCACACCCGGCTAATTTTTGTATTTTCAGTAGAGACGGGGTTTCACCACATTGGCCAGGCTGGTCTTGAACTCCTGAACTGAGGTGATCCGCCTGCCTCGGCCTCCCAAAGTGCTGGGATTACAGGCATGAGCCACCACGCCCGGCCCAAACCGAACTTCTTTAAGTTACTCTATTACCTTAAGGTCCTTTATTTATAGTTAAACAAAATATAATGACTCCCCCATAGACTCTAAGCTCTATTAGGGCAGGGATCACGGATGCTTTATTCACCATTAGCAACCCAATGTTTAGCAAAATAACTAAAATGTAATAAGCAGTAAGTAAATATTTTTTGAATGACTACATATGTGATTAAAAGAACACTGGAGTTGATGTCAGAAACCCTAGGTTAAAATCTTGGGAATGCATTCTGAATCTTGACCTAGGTACCAATTACACAACTGTGTTTGTCAAAAGTCATCGAGTTTTAATGTTGGCCTTTTTTATGTAAATGTGTTGATAAGTTTTTAAAAACCCAATCCTAAGATCCTCCTATTTACTATGTGAACATGAGTAAGTCCATTTCTCTGAAATTTAGTTTTATCATTTATCAAGAAGTCTTTTTGCACCTATCTCAGAGTTGTTGCAAGCACTGATAAGATGACATAAGTGAAATTGCCTTATCATAATAGATATACAACAAATACCAGTTGAATTTCTATTCTGTGAAGGATGTAGAAGCAGAAAGATGCAGAGGTGAAACTCCCAGAGGCCAAATAGGATGAAACTTTCACTTACAGAAGAGCTCTTAGATAGCCAAAGAGAGTTGTGACTTTAAGAGACACCACAAGGAGGGAATGAACTCCAGGGAGCACCTGATCTCTAGAGTTTGCCACAGGGCCCTTAGATCCTTTTACCCTTAAAAATTAGAAGGGCCTTGCGGTCTGGGGAAGAGCAAGAGGCTGGGACTGGTAAAGCCTTAAGGAGAGTTACCAGAGATTATAGTCATGGTGTATCCAAGCACCGTGGTAGACAGTGGAGTGATTGACCTGCCTAATCAACCATGAGAGAGCCATGTGGCTAAAAAGTAAAGTCAACATAGAAGTCCTCTACAAATTAAAATGTAGCCTGCAGTGTTTCAAAACTAATAAAGAGCTAGATTTAATTGAATCTCAGAGGATTACTGGAAGAAGAATAACTACCAAGAATGGGAGTTTCCAGTCTATTGTCATGGGAAGGCTAAGAAAAGAGGGGCAAGTGCATTTAAGGAACATCAAAAATGGCAAAGGAACTCTGAGAGAACTGGAGGTTCTCTAAGAGTTCCAAATTTAAATCATTCCAAATTTAAAACATCAAAGCAGCTGAAGCCAAATCATATTTTAATTTAAAACATTCAGCTCACAAAATATACCTTATGTCACTCTCTGTCTGAAGTAGTAATAGTTACACTTAATGTATTGAACCATATTGATCAACTAGAAAATAAACCTCAAGAACCAGATTGTACCAAAACATTTTGAGGGGAAAAATACCAAATCTTTGTTAGTATCCTCATAGGTCTTGCTTACTGTTATTAATAACTATTAAAACTGTTATTTAATCCTCCGTCAAAGCCTGTGAAATTAGAGCTACTATTAATAACCCCATTATGGTTGAAGAAACTAAGTCTTAAAGAGGCTAAATAACTTTCCCAAGATCAGATAGACGGTAATTGGCAGACCAGGCCTCAAGCCCACATATGTATGATAGCAAAGCCCATGCTCTTACCTATTGTTGGAACTCTTTGTTGGGATGTATATAACATGTCATTATTTAAAAGGTCATGCTTGTACGTGTCTATTAAGACGGTGGCTCAAGCCTGTAATCCCAGCATTTTGGGAGGCCGAGACGGGCGGATCACGAGGTGAGGAGATCGAGACCATCCTGGCTAACACGGTGAAACCCCATCTCTACTAAAATACAAAAAACTAGCCGGGCGAGGTGGCGGGCGCCTGTAGTCCCAGCTACTCGGAGGCTGAGGCAGGAGAATGGCGTAAACCTGGGAGGCGGAGCTTGCAGTGAGCTGAGATCCGGCCACTGCACTCCAGCCTGGGTGACAGAGCGAGACTCGTCTCAAAAAAAAAAAAAAAAAAAATAAGTATATCAAGGCTGGGCACAGTGGCTGACTCCTGTAATCCCAGCACTTTGGGAGGCTAAGGCGGGCGAATCACGAGGTCAGGAGGTCGAGACCAGCCTGTCCGACATGGTTGAAACCCCCGTCTCTACTAAAAATGCAAAAAAATAGCTGGGTGTAGAGACGGGTGCATATAATCCCATCTACTCAGGAGGCTGAGGCAAGAGAATCGCTTGAACCCGGGAGGCGGAGGTTGTAGTGAGTTGAGATTGCACCACTGCGCTCCAGCCCAGGCCACACAGTGAGACTCCATCTCAAAAAAAAAAAAAGGTAAGGATATGAAAACATCAAGTTATGCACCTTAAATATATACAATTAAGGAAGACTATAGTAAAAAAAATTCAGATTGAAAAATCAACAGGAAACAAACCTGATATGGTTCTCAAAAAAGATATACTTTCCAAAAGGTAGATAAAATATGATACAGATTCTATTATTGTCCCAAATTAAGGAAATTTTAGCATATCTAATAAGATAAGTAATATATAAAAGAACCTAACATTTTCCCTAGTACATTATAACATAGTAATTATTCAGTCAGCATTCAAACAACTGTATATTATACAGTGGTATTTTGTTTGGTGTTTTCTGAACTGAAATGATAGCAGCTCCCAGGACATTGATATAAAGTCAGTCTGGATCTCCATCTAAAACATAGTGTCCACTTTGCAATCTTCAGCCTGTATTTGGGGATGCATAGTTCTGTATGTAGTTCTTTGACAGTTTTAGTGATGCTGGGGTCCTAATAATGTGGATATTATCTTGCTCTACCTAAGTACTGTACTGAACACTGCATTTCTGCATTGTTAACGTTGTCATTTCTAACTGTAGGCAGTATATAGATCATTAAAGTCTTCACTTACAATTATAAAAGCGGTGTACTGGAATCTTTTCGGTGCATATGACTTCATGTACAAGATGCACACAGAGAAGAAATTCTGAAAAGCTGTAGATTGTTTGACTCTTACTTAATATAATTGATTGGTTGGCTGTGCGCCCCCAAATCAATCATCTTGAATTCCCATGTGTCATCCAAGGGAGGGACGGCAGTGGGAGGTAATTGAATCATGGATATGGTCAGGTTCTTTCTCGGCTGTTCTTGTGAAGAGAGTAAGTCTCATGAGATCTGATGTTTATAAGGGAGTTTCCCTGCCAACTCTCTCTCTTTGCTGGCTGGCATCCATCGTAGACTGACTTGCTTCCTCCTTGGCTCTGCATGTTTGTGAGGCTTCCCAGCCCATGCAATCATAAGTCGCGTAAAAACCGTTCGGTTTGTAAATTGCCCGTCTCAGGTAATCTTTATCAGAACGAAGAGACTAATACAGCATACTGAGAGAGAGTATCATGTATAACATTGTTACTGAATTGTAAACTCAAAAAAAAAAAAAAAAAACGCAGAGAATTCTGTCTCTCTTGTTTGCCAATTTTTCTCTATAGCAGGTTTTTTAACGTTGCACTATTGATCCATTTTAGACTACGGACTAATTCTTTTTTAGGGGGCTGTTCCGTGCATTGTAGGATGTTTAGCAGTTCCTGGCCCCAACCCACTAGATGTCAGCAGCACCCGTCTCCAGTTGTGACAAACAAAAATACCTCTAGACATTGATAAATGCCCCCTCGGGGGAAAATTGCTTCCATTTGAGAACCACTACTCTGAAGAATAAAATAGCATATGGCAAATAAAAGACACTCACCAAATATTTTTGTCTTGACTGAATACAGGAAAGAACAGTCTTCCACAAAATGTACCACTTGTGATATGCTTTAAATATCTAAGTATGACCTGGAAACATTTCTATAACTTTAATAGTTATATATTCTATATACGTTAGAAAATATAGAACATGACAAACCCATGTTTTTGCATAGTATTTTATAGGACAGCGCTGAAGTGGATACTGAAGTTAAAAAGTAACTTAATGGAAAGAAACATTAAGTAACTGTACACAACAGATACATTAAGCACAACTCATCAAATTGATTAAGGTGGTATGTGAATTACTGGAGTTTGAAGCACTCATTTATACTAAGGGAAACTTAAGCACAAATGAACTTCCCCTAAGTCTGGTTTGTGTGCACCACTGGAATCGTCTTTGGGAATGATCTAGTGCCTTGCACAGGCTAGATACAGGTGTTGATGACAAATTGCTTACTTACCCTTTGAGAATTAGTCTGATAGATACTATAAGATATTAACATCTGGATGAGGTAGCATTATGAGAGTTCACAGGAAAAAGAAATTACTTTCTACTCAGGTAATGAGGGAAAGTATCACTATTGATATTGAAGGATGAATGGAATTTTTGTAGTAGATAATACAGAGGAAAAGAGTAGAGGCAAAGAGTTGGACCAGTTCAAAACATATTTAAGGGATGAGTAGGGGCTGGTTTGGCTGGAGTGTAGTATAGCTATTAAGAAAGGTGGAATCTGGTTGTAGAGGGCGTGTAATGCCAGGGTGGGTTAATCCATGGAACAAAGATTATTTGATTTTCTAATGTCTGGCTAAAAACTGCTTTGTTGTTATTGTTGTTTTTAAGTGTATTGCCGTTATTTTAGAAGTAATGTTTAGTTTGGGATGGGGACCTGACTGAGAATCATAAATAAATACTGCTGCTTAGAGAAGTATAAAAACTAACACACACACACACACACACACACACACACACACACACACACACACTAGCTGAAAGAAGAGACCGGAGACTAGAACAGCAGAGGATCAGAATGGAAAGATCATGACATCAGAAGAAGCAAGGAGGTAACCTGGGCCTGGGGGAGTTTGCGGTTTGAGGTGATATGGGTAGTAGGCCTCGAGCCTTTTATCTCTGTAAGAAAATTGTCTTATTTAAAATAAGATGCTGATCTTTGGAGGTTTATTACTGAAACGCTAGATGAGGTGGCTGACATGTAGTATTGATTTTGCCTCCATGGTTTTGTCTTCNTTCATGGCTTCTCATTTGTACATGGATTACATTTTAGTATATTAACTTTCTTTTTGGTATTTCCTGGAGTAAGGATGGTTTTATAGTTATGTTGGCATAATGATTATTTCATTTATGTGATTTGAATGGGTTACAGTTAAAATTGAGATGATACTTGGGAAGGGTGAGAACCTTCCTGTAAAAAGGTATGAGTTCTAACACTTTCCTAAAGGTTTCCCAGAATAGCTTTATTTGAAGGGTCAGGAGTCACTGGATTTCAAATTGTGCTTCCTAGAGTGCTAGGTTTCTGATGAGGTATGTCCAGGTCACCTCCAGAAAAAAATCTCAATGGGTGAGACTACAACCCTCCACCCCAATTCTGCCTGAAGAGTTCCACCCTAACCCATTTTTTATATATTGGTGGTCCGCATAAAATTTTTTGAGGACTGTCTGCTGCTTTCAAAAAAGATGCGTTGATGAGAAGTCATTAGATGATTTCTAAAGTTCCTTTCATCTCCAGAATTATCTGAGAATCCAGCCCCCTTGACTTCTTTCTTGATTCACTTTATGCTAGTTTTGTTCCATATGATTAATGCGTTGTTAGAAAATAATAGAATTTCAGAGCTGCAAGAAACTTTAGCAGTTATCTTGTCCAGTTTTCCAAAATGAGCGCCAAAGAACAAGACTCCTGAGAAATGCCCGTTGCTTACAGAAAGGACTATATAGCTAAATACTTTGAGACTGTACTTCTGTCCCGTTGCTCAGTAGCATTTTAAAGGCTCTGAAAAGTATTATAATAAAGAAACCTGATTAAATTAAGTCAGTATTTCCTACATTGGAAGCATGGGCTCTGTTTCAACTTACTGTGACTTTCTTTATCTGAGACTAGTTTCTGCCCTATTACCAGATCAAAGAGCCCTGTTTTTGAATAACATACTTTTTAACATGCTGTGTGTCATGCGCGTCCGTGTGAAGAGACCACCAAACGGGCTTTGTGTGAGTAATAAAGCTTTTTAATCACCTGGGTGCAGGCGGGCTGAGTCCGAAAAGAGAGTCAACGAAGGGAGATAAGGGTGGGGCCGTTTTATAGGATTTGGGTAGGTAAAGGAAAATTACAGTCAAAGGGGGGTTGTTCTCTGGCGGGCAGGAGTGGGGGTCACAAGGTGCTCAGTGGGGGAGCTTTTTGAGCCAGGATGAGCCAGGAAAAGGACTTTCACAAGGTAATGTCATCACTTAAGGCAGGAACAGGCCATTTTCACTTCTTTTGTGGTGGAATGTCATCGGTTAAGGCGGGGCGGGGCCTTTTCACTTCTTTTGTGATTCTTCAGTTACTTCAGGCCATCTGGGTGTATACGTGCAAGTCACAGGGGATGCGATGGCTTGGCTTGGGCTCAGAGGCCTGACACTGTGGAGAATAATTTGGGAAAACTCATATAGTTAAGCCTCCTCCTTTTGCAAAGAATTTACGATAGAAACTGATTGATCAGGTGTCACACAGTTGGTTATCAGGTCTCAGTCTAATATTTATTCCTTAATGGTCTCTGCTTAACTTCAAGTAGGTTATAGATTCCTTAATGGACTGACAGTTTATGTCTTATAGCTTTACCTTTCAGGTGCTTAGTTTCATATTGGGAACATGACAAGTGAATAATAAATGCATGATAGCTCTATGATTGAACCCTGTGAGAATATGAAGCATTATGATAGGAATTGGTTTCTGTGTATGTATGAGGTGTTTTTTTTCCCATCTTTTGGAAACAATTTCTGCTCCCCTGTGTACACCCTTTCTCTGTAATTGCAGTGTATGTTTTTTGTTTCTCCAAAGTTTCTGTTGTCAGTAGTTTATGGTCATTGATTCATACTGTTTATTGGAAATAACTCTGTGGGCTGCTTTGCCTCAGGGCTAATTTGATTAGGGATGCTGTTGTTTTACACCATTTGGGAAAATGTTACACTATAAAGGCTATTGAATTTGTCACAGAATGATATTGAAGGGAAGCCAGAGACAGGAAAGCTAGTAACGTGCTGGCCTGGTTATTAGCATTGGGCCTTTTGGGATTTTTGTCTGCCATTTGTGTTGATATCGCTGTTTTCTGAAGAGATAAATGTGTGACCAATTTGAGGATTGTTATTTGGCATGGACAGAAACTAGTACCAGATAAAGAAGGTCATAGTTAGTTGATATAGAGCCCCTGCTTCCAGAATATTGTGCTTCTGTCCTCTGAGGTTAGATTATCTGTTTGTGAGGGAGAAAACATTTATGTAAGGGAGAAAGATTGGAATGTACTGAAATGAAATGCTCACATTGACCACATCAGCTGTACTGGAGCTTATCTGATGTAGCCACTCAGCCTCTATCAATCTGACTGTGTGTATGTGCTCTGTTTTGTACAGGGAATCGTCATCCAGGGACCTGCCAGAAACCACAAGAAAACATGGGGAGGGGTAAGTTTCTCTTCCCTTTTAAGTAATTTAGACTGTCTCCATAGCTATTATAGTCAGGAAATTAAATTTCTAACTCATAGTATATTTGTGGACACCTAAATTGTATTTCTTGTTAGTGTTAAAAAGTTTTTGTCTGAAGCAGGGCTTTGCAGAGAAAGATCATCAACCACATTTGTTCTCTGGATCTTTGATTTATTTTCTTCTTTTGTAGAGACCTCCCAGGTAACAGGGAGAGCATGGATCAATATAGTTATATAGTATATAATATTAGTATATTTACTATATAAGTATTATAATACTATAGATACTTAATATATATGTGAATATGGTATTGGTGATATATAGGAGGGTATATATATTATACTATATGTGTATATATGGATATACCGTTTATAATTTATAGACCTTCCCCAACCAGCTTTCCTTACAACTTTTTTTGTTTTCGTGTTTTGCGTTTCATGCTAGTAACATAAAATAAGGTCTACTATTGCAGCCAGTGAAAGTAGTAAAAATAATCATCTGTGAGGCTGATCCTGTAATTTTTTTTTTTTTTTATTTTAAAGCCGCATTAACCATAGATGAATTACTTCTTTGTTTATTTTTTGCTTCTATAAGGCTGTTTATGGGCAGTGGACAACAGTAAATTTAATTCATTCCTTTGTTATATTAAGCAGCCACCAGAGGACTTTCATAAATAATTCTAATAATGTATATCATGGCAACCTAAAATAATCAAAAGGGTCAGGAATCTAGTTAAATTGAGTTTATTCAAGTGCAAAGGTTAGGACGGGGACTCATCTGGAAAGCACTGATTCCAAAGACTGGAAATCACGTTTCCAATTGTAGAAGTTTAGGATCCTTGATAGACAAAGTTAGGATATTTTAACAGAATTTACATCTTTATGTAAGGCTTACTGCATAGTTACAATGACCTGATTGATCCAGGTGTTCCTTTTCTTTCAGGAAAGGTATATTTAACATTCCACACTGAAGATGTGATTGTCATGGGGTCTCTGTTTGGGGCACCATCTGATCTGAGTTAGGTACAGGATAATAAAGGAAGAGTAGCAAAGATTAGCGACTGAAAGTGGGAGGTCTGGCCTCTGGTCTTTACTATTCATTTACAAAACAACAGCAATGAGGAAGAGTGTTAAACTATAACCTAAGAAGCAGAATTGCAAAATATGTTATGTGACTGAAACCACAGTCACATCTCTCCCAAGGCTTAAAGTGTTTTGGGGGGTTCCAACAGCTTTTAAATTTTATTAATTTTCACAATCATAAAATTAGAATGCTATGAAGGATCTCAGAGGAAGATTTGGTGTGTGGTGTGGTATAGTGAGAAGAATACTGGATACAAAAGGCCTGAATTCAAGTTCTACCTCTACTACCTTGATCAAATCCTAGAAACTCCCTAAACTTGTTTGTTCATCCCTGAGGTGGGATTAATACATTCTGCACTTCTAGCCTCAGAAAGTTGTGGTTGGCATAATGTGATAATACATGTAAAAGTGTTTTGAGAGTTCTAAAGTGTAATGGAATACAGCAGTGGGATCTGCCGATTACTGTCCTTACTAACTATATCTTCATTGTTTTTTTAATGGGTAAAAATGAAGTTATTTGACCAGATGCTTCTGTAGGCAGCATGACTGGGACTTGAGTCATGCAAGCAACTGAGAGTTCCTTCTTCTGTTGCATTTTGCTTGCCCCACCCTTGTATGGGCCCTGGTAGGAAGCCCCAAGGATTATGAATCAATCACGGAAAGTATCTTCTTGAATCTTGCTGAATCAGCTTTTGTTCCTGTTTTCTCCAGAGCTTCCCTTGGAAATTGATTAGGCCTGGCTATTCTGGTTCTTTCTAAATCTTCACAAAAGATGGCAATCTCTGATGGTTTGGAATTTTTAAAACTAAATAAAATTTTTAAAAACTATTGGTAATTCTGGGACTAATCTGTGCCACAGCCTGCCCGCAAATCAGCTGTCAATGGAAGCTTCCAGAGTAGTGATACAGCTCCAATGGCTGGGGGAACTCCAGGGTCCTTAGTCTCACGCGGAGTTAGATAAAAGGACACAGACACACGTGGAGTGGTTTTAAGTAGTGGAGAGTTTAATAGGCAACAAAGAAGGAAGAAGCTCCCGCCTACAGAGACAGAGGGAGAGGGTCTCCCAGCTGAGAGAGGAAAGCTGGAGTGTGGTGGAAAAACAGCCAGTTATATGAGGAGGCTGGAGGAGGCAGTGTCTGATTTGCATAGGGCTCAGGGGATTGGTTTGACCAGGTATGTCATTCACATAGCCTGTGAGAAAACTGGCCCTCCCACTCTAGCTTTTTAATGTGCAAATGTAGGGCACCATGATGTTCTACACACGTGGGGATATGTGGGGACGGCCACGTTGCCAGGAACATGTTGGGGCAAAAGGAAGAAGATGGTGGAATGGCCATGTTTGTGTGGACCAGTTTCCCATGGCCAGCATTTGCATATCAAAGCTTGCCGGCCCAACTCTAAGAGCCTGGGCTTTCCTGCTAGACAAGAAACGTTTCTGGAGCTGCTTTAAAAGAAAGAAAAACTTCCCAAGGACCCCTTTTCCTATCTATCTGCCTAAAATAATTTCTTAGTAACTCCTATAACATTAGCACATTATGTTTGGTCCTCACCCAATCCCAAAAGCTTCAAGTGGATTTGGAGAATGCTGTGGTTGTTGGATACTGCCATAGCCATATAGAGGAGAGAGCTGCACTGAGACAAGGAAACCCATTCTTTCTCATTTCCTCTATTCATTTTTAGACTGCTCATCAGGTCACTAGCAAAGGGACTATTATTAGGTGCTTAGTTTAGAAGATGTCTCAGCAACTTTTTGTTCAAATGGTCAGGCAATTAGTATATTTGAACAATGTGGGGCTAGGGATGCTGACTCTGTTGCGTAATCAAAATTCATGTATAATTTTGATGCCCCAAAACTTAACTACTACTAGCCTACTGTTGACTGAAAGCCTTACCAATAACATAAACAATTGATTAACACATACTTTATATGCTATGTGTATTACATACAGTATTCTTATAATAAAATACACTGGAGAATAGAAAATATTATTAAGAAAATCATAAGGAAGAGAAAATGTATTTACTATTAAGTGGAAGTAGATCATCATAACGGTCTTCATTTTTGTCATCTTCACATGGAATCAGTGGAGGAAGAAGAAGAATTGGTCTTGCTGTCTTGGGAGTGGCAGAGACTGCAGAAAATTTGCATATAAATTAACCAGTGCAGTTCAAATATGTGTTGTTCAAGAGTCAACTGTAGTTCTTGCTAAAGAACAGGGCATGGTAATGTAATCTGCAAAGATAGGCATGTTTCCAAGCTGGTGTTGGGATAAGGGAAGTGCTTCAAAGAATGCTGCTTTTACAAATACAGAAGCTTGTGATAGCATTTTCACTGTGTTGACCACTTTGAAAGCATTTGTAATATCCTGAATCTCAAAGAGACTCTATCCTTTACTCTCTAAGCTTTGCTTAGTTTGCCTGATTACATTTGTTAATTGCTGACACTGTTATTGGGGAGAAAAAGATGCTAATGTATGCTCATTTTTCTCTTTTCTGGCACTGTACAATGAAATTTTCCCTGCATTTGGCAAAGATTCTCACAAACGTAGCCCAGTGTATCATACAGAGGGACACAGAGGAAAAATATTGCAAAGATATGGCACTAGTCTCATTACATAAATTAAGGATGCATGAAAACAAAAAACACAGTTGGATAACTGTACAGCTTAGGTGAGAAATTAAAACTGAGGTGAATTTCTTTTAGCATTCTTTGATACTAGATGAAGAAGTTATTTGTACATATGTGTTAGAAGAATCATTCGTTTATGTGACATGAAGGATTATAAACAAAATTTAAATCTTGAGGTGGGAAAGATGTGAACAGCTTTGTATATTTAATTTTTTATTAGCCTACTACTACCAGTGTCCACTGTGTGTGACACTGAAATCCCATTTACTATGTATGAATTCTTAAACAGGGCTTAGTCTTTGGGACTCTTAAGAATCTGTAATTATTCTGATATTAACACATTTCTGTAGAGCACTTTATAACTCACAGATATTCCCTCTGCATTATCTTGAGTTGCAAGACAACCCTATGATGTAAATAGGAATTATTATCCTCATTTTATGTGTTATAAAACTGAGGTTCATAAGAAAAAGTCTTATCTATAATCCACAGACTACTAATGGAGAGCCAAAATGCAAATCTAGGTCTTCTTATGTCACATCCAGTTTTTTTCTTCCAATAAACCATATTCTGAATATCTTAATCATCAGTAGTGTATAAGTCAATTAAAAACTTAAGAGCTGTCTGTTGCTGTGAGAGGTATAGAAGAAATTATTTTTTAATATCTGCAGTGTTCATATATCATGAGGGACTGAACAGAAAGGCAAAGGGAAATGGCTCATTGTTCATCAACATTTAGGGTAACAGCTAAAATATATGTGTATCAGATGGTGGAGTGCCTCAAAGATGAAAATCCTCTGAGCAGCAGTGGTCCATGTCTGCAGTAATTCAAAAGGCAGCCACACTGACTGGCAGTGACCATAGTAGGTAACAAAACAATTCAGTTCAGAAGCTTGTGCTACACAGTCCACAAGGGAAGGTGCCTAAAGTAAAGGGCCTTTTGCTGCTTACCTGGCCTATGTGAAACTCACCCGTTTGACTGATGAGTTTTTATCTTTGTGGTTTTTGTTGACACAAGGAATATAATGCATCATGGAGCACCAGAATAGCATGAGATGACAAGATGAGATACTGGTTCAAAAATGAACAGCATATATAAATAAAACTATATGTAAAATTCTAGTAGAGAACATTTTTACAAAGAGAACGTGAGGATTTTACAAATGTGTATATATAGGCTCACAAAATATTTTAATATAATCAGGCCTCCATATCTGTGGGTTCCACATTTATAGATTCAACCAACCGTGGATTGAAGTTATTTGAGAAAAAAACAAAAAAATAAGAATACAACAATAAAATGCAAATAAAACAATACAGTATAACAACTATTTTCATAGCATTTACCTTGTATTAGGTTTTATAAGTAATCTAGAGATGATTTACAGTGTACAGAAGGATATGCATAGGTTATATGCAACTACTATGCCATTTTATATAAGGAACTTGAGCATTTTGGTATCCGTGGAAGTCCTGCAACCAATCCCCAATGGATACCAGATGACTGTTCTAGGGTATTTATCTTTAATCATCTTCAGATGGTAATTGAAACTATATTTTACCTTTTCATTTCTCCTCTGACCAACTGGTATATTCATGATAAAATGGTAAAAGGCCCAGTACTCCCAGTAAGTCTTATCTTTATCCACAATGAATATTTTCAGTTTTCTTGCTTTAAAAATTTTGTAATTATTGTTTTTTTTAACAGTGTTTCGGTAGAATTTGTGTTTTAAAGATATAGCTACTTTCCATCTGAGTTTTTTTCTATCTCAGAACACATTTCTATTACTGAATCTTCTAAGTGCTGTAGAAGCAAATTGTGGTATCTGCTAGCCTCATATGAAGTTATTAATGGCTATTTTCACTATCTACCTTAAAAACAGAGCTTCTGGGAGAAGTTCATGTTGTCTTGATAATAGCAAACCATGAGCTAGCTGCTTCTACACATCTTCCACAAAATAGGAATAATACTTAGCCGTGAATTTTCAAAAGGATTAATTTTGCTTTGTTATACAAAGCAATATCTGGAATAGCTTAATGATTGCAATCAGGCAGGTCTTATTAGTGGAGGATAATCCGAAATAAAATATGAAGATAACTTAGCATTTTTTTTTCTGTTTTTCCTCTTCCAGTATTTAGTCTTTGGAAATAGGTCTTACCTACCTAGCTTAGAAGAAAATCGTAGGTCTATAAAATCTTAATATGAAAAGTCAGTTTCCATTTTCATTTTCTGTACTTAATAGTAACATGACCTTAATGTCTTAGCATAAATGAATTTTTATGGTCGTGCTATAGCGAAACAGTGGTAGTGTTGCCAGTTAGTCTTTGTTTCTTATTACAACATAGCTGCATAATTCCTCTGGGTCATTGCATGTGCTGGGCTCCTTTATCCCAAGGAACTCAAACATATCCCCCTAGTTGTCAAGACTTAGTGGAAGGGAAAATGGTTTACAGCCATCACAGTAAATACGTAAGTTATTTGATTCACTGCTGAACTATTGTTAAGTTGAAGCCAATTCTAAACTTTAACTGAGTGTACAGCTCTATGTTGTCGAATAGGGAATGAACCTTCAAACTGACAAGCCTTGTAAAGTAACTGTCTTATAATGAAGCGCCTAATTTTATTTGGCACCTCCCCTGGTTTATGGTTCAAGTGAAGGTGTCCACTTAAAGTCAATTAATTATTTCATTTTTCTGCCTGTATTAGATTTGAAAGTCCTTTATGGTGACATATTCAGGCCTCTTTAGTTTAGATGATGTCAATAATTTATTATAAATTCTTATCTTCAGAATTTTATAGCAGTAATATGGATCTGCTTGTGGCTGACAACTGCCATAATTTTTTCTTGGCAAGTTTTTCTCACTAGAAAAGAAAAGAACTGAGAGTCAGGCTACTTTTAAAACTCATTATAGTCTTGATGCTTTTGTGTTTGATGCAATCCTCTCTGCCATTTACTTATTAAAGAAGAAAATAACCTTTGGCATATAAGTTTAGAAAGGTTTCTCAACTTTAGCACTATTGATTTTTTTTTTTTTATGGAGGCAAAATTTATATAACATAGACTTGACTATTTTAAAGTGTATAATTCAGTGGCATTTAGTACATTTTGTAACCAGAAGGTTGCTGTGCTATAAGGAAAATAGTTACAAAATGTACTAAAGGTTGCTGTGCAACCTTCTAGTTACAAAACATTTTCCTCACTTCCAAAAGAGATCCTATTCCCATTAAGCAGTCACTTAATCCCTTCCCATTATCAACTTCCCTTACCAGAGAGGTACATTTGTTACAATCAATGAAACTACATTGACATGTCATTATCACCCAAAGTCCATAATTTACATTAGGGTTCACCCTTGGTGTTGTATATTCTATGAGTTTGGGTAAATGCGTAAAGATTGACATGTACCCACCATTATAGTATTATACTGAGTAGTTTCACTGCCCTAAAAAAAGATACTCTGTGCACCACGTATTCATGCCTCCTGCCCTCTCCCCCTCCGCTCCTGGCCATCACTGATCTTTTTATTATCTCTGTAATTTTGCCTTCTCAGATTGAAGAGAAAGAAGCCTTCTCAGATTGGCTTATTTCACTTGGTATTATGCATTTAGGATTCCTTCATGTCTTTCCATGATTTGATGCTTGTAAATTCTCAACTGTTTGGGGGTAATATCAAGGAGTACAATTGCTGTATCATGGTAAGAGTATGTTTAGTTTTGTAAGAAACCATGAAACCGTCTTCTAAAGTGACTGTACTATTTTACATTCCCACCAGCAATGAAAGAGAGTTCCTATTGCTCCATGTCCTTGACAGCATTTGATGTTGTCAGTGTTCTAGATTTTGGCCAGTTAAATAGGTGTGTAGTGGTGTCTTCTTGTTTTAACTTGCAATTCCCTGATGATATATAGCCATGAGCTACATAATGATGTTTTCTTCAATGACAGACCACATATATGAAGGTGGTCCCATAAGATTATATACCATATTTTTACTGTACCTCTCCTATGTTTAGATATGTTTAGATACACAAATACTTACATTATGTTACTTACAGTATTCACAGTATTCAGTAAGTTGCTTATAGTATTCAGTACAGTCACATGCCATACAGTTTTGTAGCCTAGGAGCAATGAGACTATACCATATAGCCTAGGTATTTAGATGTATAGTAGGTTATGCCATCTAGGCTTGTGTAAGTACACTCCATTATGTTTGCACAACAACAAAATCACCTAACGATGCATTTCTCATAATGTTTCCTGCCGTTAAGCAACACATGACCATATGCTGTGGAGCATATTTTCATATGTTTGTTTGCCATTCACGTATCGTCTTTGGTGAGGTGTTTGTTAAGATCTTTGGCCCATTTTTATATGCTTGTTTTCTTACTGTTTTAAGAGTTCTTTATACATTTTGGATAGCAATCTTTTATCAGATGTACCTTTTTCAAATTTTTTCTCCCACTGGGTGGTTTGTCTTTTCATTCTCTCGATATAATGGTGTTTTTTATAGAAGTAAGTTGAGTCTAAAGGAGAGCAGAGTATGATTCTGGAGACCAAGGTATAGTTCTAGTACTATCATCAAGTAGCTGTGGCTTTGGGTAAGTCACTTAACCTATAGATTTCAGTGTAGTGTTCTGGTCAGTAAAATGAAGGGATTAAGATGGATCAGTGGTTTCCAATGTGTTTGGTGAAGCCACAGGTCTTCTAAAGGGGCCCCCGAGGGGCCATCATGAGTGAAGGGAGGAAAAGGAAGTGCCCCTGGTATATAACACCTCTCCTTCAGACAGAACAACTCCACTACGTTGTATTTTATCTGTTTTTATTTCATGATAGGTTGATTTGCAGAGGATCCTATGACTAATAAAATTTAGAAAGCTACCAGATCTCTTTCAGTTCTGAAAATCTGCGACTCATGAACATTAATTGCCATCCACATTTTGAGGCTGTATTAATGTGTGAACAGATAGGAAAGAAAGTGATAGAAGAACTAGTGGAATAGCTACTATTATGTGCTTCTCTGATGGTGACAAATCATTCACTCTCTATTTCATGGTTTTGAAGTATATAATTCTTCCAGTGTTTCCAATGTGGCCTATGTTTTAGGTTGAACCATATGAACCTACACTCCACGTATTAGGTTGAACCATGTGAAATGGCTGGAAGTCATGATTTTGGCCTTCAAAAACTGTCATTTCATGTACTTCAACCAACAGAAATGCAGTATGCATTGAGTTCAGAGGCTTCTTAAAGCATCTAGCTCGTATATATATATATAAATGAATTAATTAAAAATGTGTCACAGCCAGATGCAGTGGCTCACACCTGTAATCCCAGCACTTTGGGAGGCCGAGGCAAGTGGATCACCTGAGGCCAGGAGTTCGAGACCACCAGCCTGGCCAACATGGCGAAGCCCTGTCTCTACTGAAAATACAAAAATTACCCGGGCACGGTGGTGCACCCTGTAGTAGTCACAGCTGCTCGGGAGGCTGAAGCAGGAGAATGGCTTGAACCCAGGAGGCAGAGGTTGCAGTGAGCCGAGATCACACCCCTGCACTCCAGCCTAGGTGACGGAGTGAGACTCTGTCTCAAAAAAATAAACTAAATAAAAATGTGCTGATTTTGCCGGGCGCGGTGGCTCAAGCCTGTAATCCCAGCACTTTGGGAGGCCGAGACGGGCGGATCACGAGGTCAGGAGAT